>NW_020955389.1:1845450-1848521 GCF_003031625.1 Empidonax traillii | reverse complement strand
TATTGGGTGCAACAGTAAATAAATTAGTGCAAAGATGGATCTCACTTGGGCATTAATGTAAGCATTAAAACTCATTTCTTGAAGTCGAGAACTGTTGCTTTGATAGAACTTCTATTTAGAAGAGATGTAACTTGGCTGAGATTTTATTTACACAAAAGGAAAGATAACAGGAGCAACAATATCCTAAGATGCAGTCACATGCAATACATCACCTCTACAGAAAATCTGTGGCTGCAACCCTGCACTACTTTAAACTTCCTACTGTTAACCTGTATAGTAGCCTTTTAGTCTCTCTGAGATCTACATATAACATTTAGTATTCAGCTTCAAACCAGAAGCCTAAAAATTAATAATGATTTACCAACCAGAAGTTCCCCAAGGGCCCGTGTCACCTAGAGACCTCATCAAGTTCACCAAGTACTCTGGAGGTCTTGGCACATCTTCACCCTTTATTCTGCATTGATTAGACAATCCATTTTTCCAACAGACAAAACTTCTCTCTTAAATACAATCAATTTCAAAACACAATAAATTTTGCTTCTTGGACAGAACCAAGTGTAATGAGTATTTCTTTGGGAGACTGATCCTATGACACTTAAAATGCTTTACAATTTCTCTGTAAATTTTCAATATCCCTATTTCAGTGCAAATGCAAATTTGAGAACACCCTTCTTTTTTCTTTTTTTAATAAACATAATCAAACTACATGTATATTGCCATTGGAGTTGCAGTAACTTGCTCCAGTGAGCAATCTGATTCTTTTATTGGCATTTTTTGTCTGCAGTGACCCAACGGGTCCCAAAGGGATGAAGCCTGTTAAAGGGGACAGAGGTTGTTTGAAGATTCTTTTTTCTAATATGTGGTGGTTACTTTTTCCTCCTGCACATAGGAGAACGGAAAATAGGAAGTCAATTTTCTAAATCATATTATTTTTGGGGCTATAATTTTATGGGATGTCTTTCCCTGCATTAAGATTCTTTATATTTAATCAAGTTTTAACTTGTTTTGCAAAGATCCAGCTTTGTAACCTGTAAAATCAAACTGTGCAGAATAGTATGCAAACATACGCAAGGTTACAATTTACAGAGCATCTGAGTCTCAGGGTAACAATCTGAACAGAAAAAAAACCTTTATCTGAATAAAACTTATTGTCAGATCTGATTAGATTGTCATAACGTGACTGATGAAGAGCTTTTCCTAAGAGCAGGAGAAGTGTCAGCTCTGCCATTTTTTTGTTGTTCACTTTTGCCGGTATTATCTGATTATCTGCAGTTTCTTTGGGGGAATCTTTTTTAGTCACTTGTTTATTTTGTGAGGGGTAGTTTAATAAAAACTAGATAATATAATTATAAATGCACTTAATTGAGCACACATAAACTGTGATACATCACGGTAGGCTGAAAGTGAACACAACTGATGATGCCACTGTCAACCACTCCGCGTTGTGGAGCAACTCACCTCTCTCAGGCACCTCACAAACCTTATGTGGCCATCTTACACATGGCCCAAGTGAGGGTACTAGCAGCAATCCATATATGAAATATTAGTAAAGTTCTCTAATTTTCTTCAGATAAAAAATTAACAAGTTCTGATATTTTCTTCATGCACTCCAATAGATTGTCTTGCGTTCATGGTGGTGTGTGCACACACCATTTCAGACATCACTGTTTCAGAGTACCACTGTTTTTTTTAATTTATAATCAAAGCTACATATGCAAGAACAACTGTGTGCTCTAACTGTTCTCAAACCATCAGCATACATAGCCTCTTGAAGTAATGCATTTTACAATGCTTCATAGAGAATCTGAAGCTAAAACAAGCAATTGACACACAAACTTCTACTCCTGGTCTGGTAGAAACTACTATTGCTCTAGAAGATTAGTTTGCGTAATGCCAGGCTGGAATGAAATAAAAATCAGAGACAAAGATTAAACACCACAGTCAATTTATGATTAAACGACTTCAGCATTGTCCAATTTACCAAGTAAGGCTGCCCAGTGAAGGGGAGTTCGAAACAAGTTGTCATAAGATGTTACATTGCAGCCTTCGTAGGAGGTCAGGACATCAACAACTGCTACGTTCCCATCTGCAACAGCAAAATGAAGGGGAGTTCGTCCCTCATAGTCTTGCCAGTTAAGAAGAGATTCTGTAGGTGCAGCTTCCTTTAAAAAAAAAATCAACTCAAAATTAAAAGGTTTTAAATTGAAGAGAAGAACTACATACTCTTTACAGACATTTTTTTAGTCTTATATTAAGGAGATAAACTGTCCTTGTTCAGTAGACTATAGCTCTACAACCAAATAATTTTATTACCATATAGGTTACTTTCAAGTATTTCTTACAGAATTTTTTTAAACTGTATTATTGTACTAGACCAGATTTCTGGTATAAACCCTGTAGTTTTACCAGTTTGTTGTACAAGTGTCTCCTTATAAAGATTTTGAAAAGACTAACTCTGACTCTTGTGAAAATAATTAGATCTTCTTACTTGATTTTCTAAGATGAAAATTACATATATATCTTCATGTTTTCAACTAAGACACTCCCCTTTTTGCACAAGTTAATCCTAAGGCTTTCATTATAATACTTTTCTAGCATTTTACACCCCCAAAGTATTTCTAAAGGAGCTGTCAAGGTCTCTAGCAGACAGGATAAAAGTACTTCTCATGACTGCATCTCCTTGTAATGGGCTTATTTTTGAATTAAAAAAAGTCTTTTAAAGTATCATGATTAGTCAATTGATCACATAACATAGGCATTAATAGATGTAACTTGAGCTTTTATCTTTTCTTAAAAAATATGTGAAATTACTTTCACATAAGGCTCCTAGAAATATAGTTTTGTGTTATGATAATTTCCTCTCTCATGGTGTTTTTCTACAGAGATTTCTCTTCATTACTTTCCCAAGAAAAGGAACACAACAGGTACAAATGAATATCATTTTACCATTGCAGAGATCTCCAAATGTCGAGTATCATAAAGGCCCATAAAATACATGCTTTAAACTTAACTTTAAAAAAAAAAAAAAAAAAAAAAAAAAAAAAAAAAAAAAAAAAAAAAAAAAAAAAAAA
>NW_020955389.1:1843088-1845316 GCF_003031625.1 Empidonax traillii | reverse complement strand
AAAAAAAAAAAAAAAAAAAAAAAAAAAAAAAAAAAAAAAAAAAGAAGTATCACTAAACAAAGTGATTAATGCTAATACAATAGAAATTCAGGATGCAGGATGCTAAACCATCATCATCAGAACCAGAATGCCAAAACAAGAGTTTAAATAAACTATAGGGAGTGAGTCCGCTGTTCTATCTCCAACAATTCAAAGTAAAACACTAAAGTCATGGGAACCCTGTGCAAAAGAAGAAAGGAATGTAGTCCTGAGATTTTTAACTTCCAATGTTAGAGTGCATTTTAATCCATGATAACTGAGAAAAGCAATCCTACTGAAAATACAGAGCCCTGCTACTATTACAATATAATTCAGAAAGAGGAGTGAGAGATTGTGATCAGTGCAGCTTGTTGTTAACAGTTAAAGCAAGTTCCTGATCCCTTTCTCACTAAACTAATTGCAATTTTTCCTATTGACTTCACTAGGTACACAAATAGAGCATAAAATCACTTGCATTATCTGATGTGTAGAAACTAGTACACAGAAAACAAACATTTAACATTCAGAATGATAAATCAAGAAGAAGAAAGTCAAGAAATTCCAGAGTTATGGTTTCTATCCAAATACTAATTGACCTAACTTGCACATTCTATATTTTCTATGGATTAAAAAAAAAAAGAATACATTTAGAGTAGATTTCACCATATTTTCTAAGTGCAATCCAGCTAAGTTAATACTGCAGTAGTAACTTCAACTCTGCAATGCCCTGATTCTTTGCTTCTTACTGTTTTACTTTCTTACAGTGTCAACTTAAACCTCCTAATATTTGATTAATTTAGGTGTTCTAGAGCTAAACAATTACATACTTCACATACTCTATGTAAAACAGAGAATCACATAATGGTGTTGGAAGGAATCTCTGGAGATCATCCAACCCCCTGCTAAAGCAGGTTCACCTGGAGCAGGTTGCACAGAATGACATCTAGGTAGGTTTTGAGAATGCCCAGAGAAGACTCCATCACCTCTCTGGGCAGCCTGTTCCAACGCTCAGCCACCCTCACAGTACGGAAGTTTTTCTTCATATTCAGGTGGAACCTCTCATGTTTCAGTCTGTGCCTGTTGCCTCTTATCTGGACCAGTGACCAGTGATCTGCCACTAGTCACTACTGAAAAGTCTGGCTCCATCCTCTTGACACCCACACTTAAGATATTTGTATGTATTAATAAGATCCCCTCTCCGTCATCTCTTCTTCAGGCTGAACAGTCCTCCTAAAAGAGATGCTACAGTCTCCTGATCACCTCTCCAATAGCTCCTGGTCACTCTTGAACTGCAGAGCCCAGAACTGCAGACAGGACTCCAGATGCTGCCTTGTCAGGGCTGAGTAGAGGGCAAAATCAACCCCTGTAACCTGCTGGCAGTGTATCCTTTCCAGGGACTGAGGTGATGCTGAATGGGCTGTAGTTTCCTGGGTCTTCCTTCTTGCCCTTTCTGAAGACACTGGAGTGACACTGGCTTTCCTCCAGTCCTTAGGCACCTCTCCTGTTCTCCGTGACTTTTCAAAGATGATGGAGAGTGGCTTAGGAACAACATCTGCCAATGCTAACCAAATGCTAATTAGGTTGCCTGTCTCACATATAAAAAACTTCTATATATCAGTTTTAGATTAAGTATCAGTAGTGTTAGCCACATTTTCCTAGAGAAAAACACTAACATACTTGGAACATACATTCATTAATACATCTAGTCACTAGTACAATAACAGATAATCTATTAAAAACATAAAAAATTTTAAATGTGATTCTCAACTAAATACAATTGAAATTAACATTATTACATGCACAAACCACAACAATCAAAGCACGTATAACACTACTTTTAATAAGCATTCAAAAGCATCTACCTGAACCAGCACAGTTCTGTGAAAAATTGTATCTTCCTCCCCAGCCTCAAGAATTTTCAAGAGAAGATAACTGATAATATGCTTACTGTCTATTCATAGAGATCAGCAGGGGGAGTATAGAGCCCACTGCAAAAACTCCGTTTGTGAGAATCACTTTTGAGAATGGCTAAATACAAAAGACAATATGCACAGAAGTTATTACTGAGAGGAAAAGAGGAAAACATGTTTGAACAAAATGGACAAAAAAGAAAACAAATGCTTCTTTACTTCACCTATAATTTATTGATGTAATCCTGACACCTAATTTTCAAGCCTTCCAGAAGCACAACAACATAATAAATGACTCCT
>NW_020955389.1:1788579-1842744 GCF_003031625.1 Empidonax traillii | reverse complement strand
AGAATGGCTAAATACAAAAGACAATATGCACAGAAGTTATTACTGAGAGGAAAAGAGGAAAACATGTTTGAACAAAATGGACAAAAAAGAAAACAAATGCTTCTTTACTTCACCTATAATTTATTGATGTAATCCTGACACCTAATTTTCAAGCCTTCCAGAAGCACAACAACATAATAAATGACTCCTAAAACACCTTGCTTGAAGTCACTGATGTTGCCAAGAACATATCCCCCACAGTAAAGAGTTACTTTTGCAAAATAGTAAAGAATCTTCTAAGGACAAAGCCACTATTTATATTCTAGTCTAAAAGTTCTTAAGTGCCTTGAAATTTTTGGCCACTTGCACTAAAATTTTCTAGGCTTCTTTCTGCCTACATTCAAGAGTACAATTTCTTTGGAATTTCAGTGGGTTTGGTCTAAAACTAACTATAATTAAACTGTCATACTGTATTAATACTTTAAGAAAAATACACAGAAGACCCAGAAGTTAAGCATTTTTCTGTGGCAATTCGAACAATGGACTTGTAGGCAATAATGGAAAGTGTGTTATAAATAAATGTCATGTCTCTTACCATGAAGAATGAATAAAGAGATACAAAATAGACAGAGAGTACTAAGCAGTTGCTTCCATCATATTAATGGAACCTTATTCTGTTCTTTTCTCCTTAAATCTTCCCAACGTTTTTCATGTAATCAAGCACTAAGTGAATCTGGAAAGGTGGAAAAGGAAGTTGACCATGAGAGGATCTCCAGATTAGAGTTTCTCTCTACTTCACATTTACTTTCTACGTATGTTGAGTTCCATTTTCACTGTATTTCATGGAATTCAATATTAGATATAACCAATTTGTGCATAACTGTGACCCCTGCAAACCCAACATATTTCTTCAGCATTCAGTTGAGCTCTTTTCATTATTGTTTATTTTGACAATATCAATGGACTTTGTACTACACAAATATCAAACAGAAAGGTGACCTTATTGACAGGAGACAGTAAATGGCTGCATCTAAAGGCAGAGCATAGAAAAACAAGAAAATATTTGTTAGTACCATAGACTGTTGTCTCAATAAAACTAAAGCAGCTAAATTTTTGTCAAGTGTTTGTAAAGCAGCACTGGAGAACTGCAAGTAGGACAGTAGAGAAAAATAATTTACTGGGGAATTAACCACAATGTTAAAGATGGCATGAGAGAATCAAAAGCAGTGTTGTTTTTCATAACTCAGTCAGCAGGCAACAGAGGCTGCCAATGCAGGTTAACCAGCAGTAGGCATCAATATCTGACTGCTACCTGTGCAATGGCACACTGCTTACAGCACTCTGTCCTGAAAGCAAAGCAAATGGGTTGTGTTGGAGAGGCAACAGTGACACATACACCTTTTGTACCGCTATCACTGCAAGACAATGTGTTCATGAACTTAGAAATGCAATAAGTTAAGACACAAGATGACAGAAGTTTTAACCCCATGGGTAAGTACATTAGAGATACCACGCAGAAAGAATGTGAAAAGCTATAAAGTTAGCCCAGATACAAAGACCTGGAGAGGAATGAGAATCAAACATGATGCTTGGACAATAGACCTGGAACTGAGTAATATGGCAAAAAGTATCTAGAAAAAAAAAAAGGGAAAATAGTGAGCTCTGCTAGGCAAATATCTGTCATGCCAAATAAGAAAGGCACTTCAGTTTAGAGTGAAGATCTTATTGAGGAATAAAACTCAGAGGCACCACCACAAAAAGGTATTTAGACTCAAAAACAGATTCAATCAACAGAATGATTATCTAGTAACAGTGTTTCTATATCATCAACTTTTACAGCACAGCTAAATTACTTTTTCATTTAAACTTGTTATTAACTTATTCCATCAATAAGTGCATATAGATGTTACTAATTGTTATACAAACAATTAAGTTGATGCATGAAAAAGCCTAAATGGAATCAAGAACACAGTTTTCAGCCCAGCTCATGTGCCTCTACACCAGTGCATACAGTATGGGCAACAAACGGAGGAGTTGGAAGCCTCCACAAGAAAGTTATGACCCAGTTACCACTACTGAAACTTGATGCAATGACTCCATGACTGGAGTGTAGCTGCAGGCAGTTCAGAAAGGACAGGACAGGACAGGAAAGAGGTTCAATACATGGATAGAGTGCAAAGTGCTGTCTCTGAATATCTGCCATGAGCAGGTCAAAAGCCTGTGATTAAGAATCTGAGACCGAGGCAACAAAGGGAACCTCATGGTTGGTGTCTACTAAGAGATTGCCTGACCAAAGGGAGACTATTCACAAAGCCTTCTTGCTCCAGCTACAGAAGACAGCATGTTCGCAGGCTCTTGTCCTGCTGGGGGTCTCCAACCACCTTGACATCTGCCAGAGAGGCAGTATGGCAAGCTGTAGGCAATCCAGGAGACTGATGGTCACCAAGTCCTGACTGACCTAGCAGCCTTCTGTGATGCCTTCAGTGGACAAAGAAAGGGCTACAGATGTCATTTATGTGGACTGCTGTAAGGCCTTTGACATGGTCCTCCATTTCTCTAAATTGAAGAGAGATGGATTTGATGGGTGGACTCTTAGGTGGATAAGGAACTGGTTGTGCAGTTGCATCCAGAATAGCAGTCACCATCTCAATGTCCCAATGGATACTGATGATAGTGGTGTCCCTCAAGGGGCTATAATAGGACCAGGGATATTTAATGTATTCACAGTGACACAGATGAAGGGATCAAGCACACCCTCAGCAAGTCTGCAGACAATACCAAGCTGAGTGGTACAGCTGACAAGCCTAAGGGATGGAATCCCATCCAGAGGGACTTGGACAAGCTCAAGAAGTGGGCTCATGGGAAACTCATAAAGTTCAACAAAACCAAGTGCAAGGTGCTGCACCTGGGTTGGGACAACCTCCTGTAGCAATAGAGGCTGGGGGATGAAAAGAGTGAGAGCAGCCCTGATAAGAAGGACCTGGGTGTGCTGGTGGATGAAAGGCTGGACATGAGCCAGCAGTGGGCATTCACAGCCCAGAAAGCCACTTGTGTCCTGAGCTGCACTAAAAAGAGAGTGGCCAGCAGGTCAAGGAAGGTGATTCTGCTTCTTTACTCCCTCTCCTGAGACTCCACTTGGAGTACTTCATCCAGCTCTGGGGTTCCCAGGAAGAATATCAACCTGTTGGAGCGAATCCAGAGGAGGGCCGTGAAGATCAGAAGGCTGGATCACCTCTCCTGTGAGGAAAGACTCAGACAGTTGGGGTTGTTCAGCCTGGAGAAGAGTAGGCTCTGGGCAGACCTTACAACAGCCTTCCAGTACCTGAAGGGGGCATACAAGAAAGATGGAGAGGTCCTTTTTTAAGGGCATATAGTGACAGCACAAGGGGGAATGATTTTAAACTGAAATAGGGTAGGTTTAGACTGGATATTAGGAAGAAATTCATTACTGAGAGTGTGGTGAGGCACTGTACCAGGTTGCCCAGAGAAGCTGTGAATGTCCCATTCCTGAGAGTGTTCAAAGGGTTGGATGGAACTCTGATTTAGCTGAAGATGTCCCTGCCCATGGCAGGGTGGTTGGACTACATGACCTGTAAAAGTTTCCTTCCAACTCAAACTATTCTATGATTCTTTTAACTGTCAAAGTTTTTTTTTTAAAAACTAGGCATGATTCTGTATTACCTAAAGAAAACCTTTGAGAACATCTCCAGTATGGAGACAGGTATTTCTTACTTTTGGTAGTGCATCTCAATTAGATGGAGTTAATTTTCAGGTATGGTGCTGGGCTTTATATTTTTGATTAAAACTGTTGATAACACACCCACGTTTTGGCTGTTATTGAATGGTGCTTGCATAGCATTAGGGATTTCTCTTTTTTAAGCCCTGCCCTATCCTGCTACCCTGCTTTCCCCAGTGAGTGGGCTGGGGGTGGGCAAGAGACCGCGACAGGACACAGCTGGGACAGTTGACACAAACTAACCCAAGCAATATTCCATACTATATAATATGCTCAGCAAAAAAGCTCAGGGACAGGGGGAGGGCAGGGAGGATGCCCACGGCTACACCATTTGCTTTCCCACGCACAATTAAGCATGCCTCATGAAACTCTTTTTCCACTTCCCTGGGAGTGGCTAACACCTGCCTGCTGATGGGAACTAGTGAGTAAATTTCCTTTTTTGCATGCAGCTTTTGCTTTCTGTACTGAACTGTCGTTATCGTCATCCACAAGTCGTCCTGTCTTCCTTCTATTTTCTCTGTCTTGCAAGAGGGAAGGTAAATCAGTAGATGTGCAGGTGTTAGGCTGTTGACTGAGGCCAAAACAGCACAACTATTAAAAACATTTGCCTTGACTAACTAACCTTTGAAAATGTCTGTTTTGAATACAGAGATCCTTACATACTTTTCATCAAATTTATTTCTCGAGTGTGGACAAAATTTTGTTTGTAACAAATTATTTCATAACTAAGTACAAATTACAAATATCTTGAATAAACAGCAGTAATACAGAAATAAAATTGCTTTAACACTGGAAACTTCTCAAAAACTATTTTCATAGTAAAAAACGTATCAGTAACTGTAAGATCGCTGATGCGATTTGGAGAAAAGCAAAGCAAGTTTTCACATGCCACACTTAAATTCTCAACTTCTAAGCTAATCAGGCAGACAGACATGTAAGTCCTACTAGTTGGCATACAATCACTATGTGTCTAGTTCTGAAAGACCTTTGAAAGACAAAGATGCAGGAAGATTGTTGTAATGGGAGAGAAAATTTCAATTGAGACTTCTTTATCTGTCCATGTTAATGAAGCTCAAAGATATCTACAAAATAAAAAAACAGGTAAAAATCAAGCTGAGCATATGATTTCATTGTACCCATCATATCTGTCATTGTAGAAAGTGAAACTGAGACACTGTAGAAAGAGAAAATACGCCATCAAGGCAAAATCCATCCACAAAAATAGTGGAAGGTCTTTCAACAAACTGATCATGGCCTGACTGATATTTGATCAAGTATTTCCCAGAATTCTGACCTGAAAGGCCAAATTAGACTAGACTTTTCAGCACAGTTAACTGAGAAAAAAACCCTTTCAAATAATGAAGAAAAGACATAACAAAGAAATCAGTACACAAGATGCAACTGAAATGAGCAATATGACTGGCCATTTTAACTATGAAAATTTGCATGCTCGTCCTCCCTCCCTTATTCTCCAAATTAACAGTTACATATATCAAACTAATTAGGAGCACACATATAGTCCATGAGTTAGAGCAAAGACATTTACCTATAGAACTCAGAAGAAATCCCTTTCATGAGAGGAAAAAATATTTAAGATTATTTTTTTACAAAATTCTGGATATTAGGAAAAGCAAATGATTTCATTCTCAAAGAGTCAGTGGGCTAAAATAAGAAATTTCAAGAGAATAAAAATATTTCTACCAGAGTAAACCAGTAAATAGATAAAATGTTATATACAATAGACTTTCTTACCAGAATACATTTCACTGTGTGAATTGCACTAGGGTCCTTGTTGTTAGCTGCCCAGTGAAGTGGGATTTTTCCTTCAATATCAGGGATTCCAATATTTGAATCATGTTTTATGAGAAGTTTCACATGCTCTGGGTTATTGTAGTAAGCACTCCAATGCAATGCAGTTTGCTGGAACACAATTTTCACAAGTTTTACAAACACCTTGAAAAATTATTAATATGAAAATTAAAGTTGATTAGAACCTGAAATATGATTTCATTACATTTTCACCAAATGAAAGAGTCACCTAGCCCACCTTCTCTGCTCAAAGCAAGGTCAACTAGAACAGGTTAATGAGGACACTGTCTAGTCATATTTTTACTTATTTCCACAGACAGAGACTCAACAACCTCTCTGAACCACCTGTTCCAGTGTTTGACCCTCCCCACAGCAAAAAAGTATCTTTTCAGGTTTAAACAGAATTTATTACATTTCAGTTTGTTCCCATGGCCTCATCTGTTCAGTGGAGGCCACTCAGAAGCATCTGGCTTCATCTGCTTTACTGCCTCCCCTAAGGTGTTTATACACATTGATAAAATCACCCTGAATTGTCCTATCCTCAGACTTGAAGATGTCTCAGCCTCTCTTTGATGCTCCAACCTCTTAATCATCTTTTTATCTTTCCACCGGACTCACTCCAATATGTCTATGCCCTTATTATACCAGAGAACCCCGAAGGAGGCAGAGCATTCCAATTGACATGCCACCAGTGCTGAGCAGAGGGGCGGGACCACAGGTCAAACCAGCTTTAAACAACACCTAAATGAGCCATCTTTTGTTACACTTCAACAAAGAGGACTGACAGAAAACAGAGCACATGTACCTAGGATGGCTGGCAACTCAAAATCAGTGAAAACAGGCTTTAAACAAGAGGCCCATCTACTTAAGTAAGTAGATAATCACACATCTTCGCCAGCAAGGTCTGAATTAGGTCTAAGCTACACCATCTTACATGTGGACTAGCAGTAGCTCTCTGTAGGAAGAGCAATAGTAAATCAGTTTTTTTAAGAACAGTACCACTTTTCTTCTACGACCTGTCATCTCTTATGGGTGGTCATTCTAGCGACAGTCCTTTTTAACAAACATCAGCAGATTATTTCCTGAGGCTCTTAGAAGTCAGCATGATTCCAAAGCAGGCTGGTAATTTTATTGATGTGGTAGAGCATGACTTGACTTTGTGAAGGGGTATGACACACCTCAAGACACTACAGGCACTATATGATATACCTGGAAGGTCATCTGGAGACTTCTTGGCCTTTCAAGCAACTGTTATCACTACAGATGCAGAAAATTAGCCCAAAGGGCTTTATTCTAAGAAGGTTTAGTAATATAAAACTCTGAGATCTTAAGATTACATTTTCTCCCAAGGAAGTCTGCAGTTTCACAAAATAAATGTCGAAGTGACTAACTGGTGCTCTGCTTCAATCGTAAGTCTCATGCCAGAATGTCAATCAACTTCATCATCACATCCCTCTCTTCAATGACGCATTCATGGAAGTAACAGTACATGCGCATTGAAAGCAGACCTTCTGCTGCCAAATTGTTCGTTTTTATGATGATAATAATAATAACAACAACTTGATATCTTTTATTGACCCTGTTAGGAAATCTGGACAAATGGCATCACATTTATCCCACACACAAAAAAAAGAGCATGACTGGAAGACTCAAAATTGTCCATTTGTACTTGCAGAGATACAGAAAAAAGAACAGTCAACCAAATGGATTTAGTGTATGGATATTTTTACCCCTGGACCACCCCTGTAGATGAAGAGAAGGAGTGGAAGTGAGGAAGTAAATCTGAGCCAGGAGAAAAGGTGCTGGGAGTGGTGGTTTGAAGGTGTTGTTCTAATTTCTCAGTTTCTTACTATATAAAACTATTTTCATTGTCAACAAATGAAACTAATTTTCTTTATGTTGAGTCTATTTGGCCCATGAGAGCAACTGGTGATTAATATTTCTGTCTTTATCTCAACTCCTGAGATTTTACAATATTTTTTCTATCTGTCTCCTTGAGAAGGAGGAGTGAGTGAGTGGCTGAGTGGGCATTTGGCTACTTGCCAAGGCTAAACCATGACATACTTCTGAAAGGTAGCACCTATGGAGAACTGTATCAATATCACCACCATCGTAATGGCCCCAGTGCAGAGTAAAATCAATCATCACCCAGTGTTAGGAAGGATGTCTGACAACAGGAAACTTGCATTCAGCTCAGCATCAAGGAATTTCCTTTTTTTTTTTTCTTTTGTATTTAAACTCACCTTTAGTAGTGACAAATGCTTTGAAGGCCTTCTGCACAAAGTTTTCTAAAAACTTTTATCATTAAATGATTCTAAATGAAAGGTTTTTCCAAGGAAGAAAAGGAAGAGGATTTTTTAATCCTCTATTGTTGCAATTATTCTCAAGATGAATGTCAGTGAACTCAGTGCAATGAATTTTGACATCATTAACATCAGGAAAATATTAATATTTCTATTTTGAAGACCTAGAAAAAGTTTATGACTGAGATAATTTTCACACACATCTGTTTGTCGGAAAACCAATTTCTACAGTTGCTAAAAGTGTTGTCTTAAAATAAGCAGTACTCTTACCTTATTTCTATCTTGGGTATCCACTTCTCCAGGTGCCATATGTTTTAACAACAAAGCTAAACATTTGGGGCTTTTGTGACGTGTAGTTAAATGTAATGGTGTCATGTCCTCCAAGTCCTTCTGCATCCAGTTCCCTCTACGAGCCAGCAAAAGTTTCATGAAGCGGTAATTTCCCTGGGTAAAGAAAAATACCAGAGATTTATTTCAGTTTATCAAACCAAATGATGACACTGCTTAGATATATTTACTGTTGTATTACAGTGACTACAAAATCTGCATCAAAGCAGCTCTAAGCTTTGGAAACATATAATGAAGACTTTTTTGTTGTTGTTGTTAAAAAACATGAACTATTCATTTTTAAGTCTGTTGTGCTGGTATTAGATACGTATATTCATTCCATCAGCAGAGTGTGTGAGAGAAGGTTCAGTAACAATGAAAATTCTGTAATATTATCAGAGTTTCTTAACTGTTTAACATCAATAAACATGTAAAAATGAAATAAAACCATTATATGCTGTTTACAGCATGCTAAACAGTTCTCAAACAAGGAATAAAACATGACAAAAGAACACAACTTTTAAAATGAAATTAAGAAAAATGATGAGGAATGAATGATTCAGAAAGATAAAATCTACTCATCTGAATAAGTAAAAAACATATGCAAAAGCAATTGTTTCTTACACTTTTACATTCTTACATTTTTAAATTGGGAACTGTAGGAGTTTTGATCCTACAGCATGGATGACAAATGTATGGGACAGTTTCAATGACACACTGAAAATACATCACACTTTGTACTTCCACCAGGCTTTCACTGTGTTTTCAAAAGAAATAATGTAGGAATGTTCCTGTGATCAATCACTGAAGGTCAATCCCAAAGAAAACAATCTGGGTTTATTTCTCAAATCACTGAAGAAGTCAGACAAAAATTAAAGATATGATCATGCAGTCATGAAGAATCTGTAGTGATTTAAGGGACAGCCAGCCTGGGCTTACTACTGCCCCTTACTTGGAGGTTATTTTCCATATAACAGAGATGCTACACACAACATTTTGATGTTTCCACTTCACGGTCTGTTGGGTTTATAAAATCACCTTCAGTAGTTAAGTTTCAGTGGAGGATCAGCAACAGCTGGAGCAATAATTCATTAAAGCAAAACATCTGGACCTATCTCATGTGATCATGTTTTAAATATCTCTGTTCTTACTCCACTCTAACTTTTAACCTTTCCAAAAGCAAAAGGAGTGTGTTGTCTCCTAATGTTGCTCACTGCCTTCCAATGTTTCCCGAAATATTAGCTTTTGCCAATTTCACATGTAGACAATTACCTAAAAATATAATGAAAACAGAAAGCTCAGAAGGGAAGATAAATTGTACTAAATCCTCCCCACTCAGAGAAAACCTAGAACATTTGAAGAAGCTTTATTAGACAACGTACGCAGGAAAGATGACACTCAAATCAATAGAAGTCATGTCTTCGGATTTTTCTGCTTATGGAACTATCTGCAAATTAACATGCTTCAGTCTGCTACAATTCTTTCATAAATCTTGTATGTTAACTTAGTCCCTTTAGGCTGTCTTTGGAAGAACAATGACAAAAGGGTAACCAAGTAGACAAAGGCAAGCAGTGCTAATGAACAGGGGCACTTCTGTATCTCATAAGATTCAGAATTGCAAATTGCTTTGTCAGCAGAATGATAGGGTGAAGATGGGCCAAAGTATCCCAGAGGCCCCCACAGCATCCAGTGCCAGGGCATGAAAATATTCAAGTTTCCTTTTTCAAAGCAGCCCTAAACACTGGAAGGGCATATATTACATATATTGCTTTTCTGTTTTTTCTCTAATAGAAATGGCAGACTTGAGCTTTATGTATGCAGAATGGATTTCACCAAGTAACGCCAAAATAAATAAATGTGATCTTTTCCCCCTGCTACCCTATTTTACTTTAAAATGCAAAACAGGGAGAGAAAATCATGAACGAGCTCAGACAAAATAACCTCTTCCTGCCTCTGACCATTTATTGTCATCCGTCCTTGCTCTTCAACAAAAGCCTAAAAGAAAAGTCTGCCAAAAAAACTTACCACCAACCTGCCTGAAAATGCAAACTTCTCTTGCCAGAGACAGCATGGCCACTACAGCATTCACAGTGAGAAGTGACCAAATGAATCTCTTTCTTCTGCTGGGTGTCAGGGAAAGCATAACCTTAGGATTTTGTCCCTTTAATATACAGACACACATCAAGGCATACACTGAAGTACAAGGGCAGGACAGCAAAATGTCTGCAGAGCTACTAATCCACAGAGAACATGCTCCAAATGAATTCATGATAAGTTTGGGAATGAGCTAAGCAAGAGAAAACTCCTCATTATTACTACTGTATTTACCAGGCAAACAAAAGAAGAACTTACAAAACTCATTAAAAAAGAAAAACAAAAACTAGCAAAAAAAATCTCAAATGTATCATGACGAGGTTGGCAATTAGACCGGAGGAAGAAAACATTAAATAACTTGAGAGAATATTAGTTTTGGAAGAAATATATAGCTACATTTCTCCACCACAGAGGATAACGCATTTGGTTTGTTTTCAGTATTTTCTGCTCAAAGTGCATGCATACCCATGAAAGAAAAAAAAAATTGATTTTTTCTTGTTGATGGATATTAATTGTAAGATTTACAAGTATATTCTGCTTTTTGAATGAATTCCACTGTAAAGAAGAGTTAAAAAAAATTAAATAATTCATAAGACTAAGGAAAGATGCCTTTTTATTATTAGAATTTTCTTGCCTATACTGTATTTTATTTTTGCTGTTACATATTTTTCCACCAGTTACTACTACATTATTCCCTTGCATGCTTAGCCACCAACAATTCCTCTCCTTATGAAATGAATCTGTAATAAATTCCTTCATTCTGAAACACAACAAATTCTGTTTCTTCCAAATTAATTAAGATTTTTTTAAAAACCACAACAGAAAACACCTGTATTTATATTACTTATTTGAATTATCTTACTCATGTTCTTGCTTCTGACTGCTGTTCTTTTCTTTAGTAATACCATGAATGGCGCTTTGTTCCTTTCACTTGTTAGAAAACTATACCATCCTTTTTAATGACAAAGTAAAATTTCCCCACGTTCAATTGATCACTGATTAAGTTTGCAAATATGCAATGTATCAACATGACTTCAAGGCAGATTTAATTTAGGTCTTTCTAGGTGATGGGAGTGAAAATACATGTCTAATTTGAAAAATCAATTCCTTAATTTTTATAAAATTCTTGTGTATAAAAAGTCTTCACGCTCGTACTTAATTGACCTAAACATCCTGGGTAGCATAAAGTGCTTTGAGTCAGTTCACGGTCTTTTACCATTAATAGTGTCTCAAAAATTATTCTGTCATACAGTGAAAACATTCTGAGCAAACAAGATTAAATACTAGTACAGAGAACTCAAGTTCCTGGTAGCCAAAATTTACCATTCCAATGCCAATTCTTAAAATTCCTTTAGATTCAGTTAAAATTATTTTTAGTCAAAAGGCACAACTCTGTACGCAAAGTACAGCACAGCTGATAACTGGCTTCAGCACAACCAGAAGAAATACTTCTGCTATTTCAAAATTTCAGCCACATATACTAACTGCAATGGAGTATAACACCATTTTCAGTAGACAGACAGTTCAATAAGCAACCATTGCTCTGCCACCATGCAATGACTCTGAAGAAAGTTCTGGACCCCAAGCAGTCAAAAAAACTCCTTTCCTGAATGTTTCAATAGAGGAAAGAGTGATGAAAGAAACATCTTAGTCAGCTTCAATGAATTTGCCAGAATTCAGATTATCCCTGAAATTACCCCCAAAATTGCAAATTCACTCAACAAACAAACAAAACAAAAAACACAAAAAAAGCTGCCTAGTTCTTTCCATATGATTCTACTGCAAAGAACAGGTTCTAGCGGAAAATTGCAAGTAAACTTTTCTACCTACTTTTCTGGGCCTAATGTGATTATTTCTTCATTCATATAAAGTATCTTTTTCAACCTATTTTATCTCCCTGGCTTACTGGGTAAGAGTAGTGAGAGAGCAGCTGGCTGGGCATCTGTCAACCAGCCACAGTCAGTCCGTTCCATATGGTCACCCTAAGTGAAAGACTACAGAAAAAAACCATCTCTGTTCTGATAACAGTGGTGTTATCATTAGGCTGATACCGAAATTACTGGTTGTAATACCAATGCACTAAAAACATCAACCTCACTCTTCACATTATGCTACTCTGTTAAGCCTGCGGAGTCCTGCTCTAAGTCACCCAATCGCCATGTGCCTCTGTTTCAAACACTTCCTCAGAACTGGGCACACGGTACCTCCTCTCAGCAGTGGGAAAATCCGAGAAAGAACATTTCTTTTTCTTTTCCTTGGATCAGTGGCAGAACTCTTCTTCCCTAGCAAATTAATGAACAGGAGATCTGTTATGTGACTGAACCTAGCGTGGGCATATGGATATCAGGAAAGAGAGTGATTCCAGCATCACTGCAAATCCACTCAAATATCTAGAGCCCTTCTGGATCAGGTTTCATCCCTTCCCCGAACAAACAGACACAGGTTCCTACCGGTCCAGTGTCCAGAACAGTTCAATAGTACTGCAACATTTAAAGCAATCATATTCTTGTACTGCTGTTGGGAAGTTTTAAATAATGTTACCCACCTCTACTAGCTGGCTCCCTTTATTAGCACAGCAGACCAATCAACTCAACACAGAAAAAGCTATCACAAAAACAGAGGCGTGCAAATAGTGCAGCACACATAATGAAAAAGAGGATTTGGCAGTTTTTGTTCCCCACAGGATATCTAGCAGTTTAAGAAAGATTCAGAGTTGTTAATGGATTTTTTTTTATTTACCTTTTCAATACAAGTAGATAATTTAATACATTCCCAGGCACAGCGTTAAAGCCTGAAACTTATGTTAACACAGAGCTAACAACAAATTGCTGTATATAATCCTGTTTCATGTGGACAGTTTTATTCTTCACGTAAGCAAAATTCCTCCAGAAATTTCTTAGTAAAAACAAGTGTTAACCTCCCTAACAAGTGACAGGTTATTCTCTCTTCAGCTGAGAGATATCATGCATGTTCCCTCTGACACCAAGACACCTTAACTTGCCAGCACAGACGTCACGTACAGTGCTCTGTTGCATCTGGCAGGAGCCTGGCAATGCCAGCAGTGGCAGTTGGAATCACTGCTCAGCTATCAGGAAATGAAAGAAGAACAACTACAATTAATACTTATTAGGAACATCTGACTTCCTCCTCTCTTAACTGACTAAAAACTGATGCCTTTCTGATTCAGAATTGAAAGGAAACTGAGCACAGTTCCTGTGAAATGAGTAAGAATTTCTTTCTGAGAACTTAAAGTCCGTAACAGCAAGAGGGGCACTTAAAGTAATATCATATAAAAAACACAAATGTAAAAGCCTGGATTGCTGAGTGCTGTTTTATAATAAAACACCATCTGAAGTGGAAGAGTCATTATCACACTGATGTCAAGTGTGCACATACTGAAACTAAGTTTCACCACAGCTGTCTCCTGAACAATCATTGAGTAGATAAGGGTCCAGACATTTTTCCACACTACAGCTAACTCTAGAAGACAGTAGACAAGTATACATATTGTTAGAACCAAAACTCCTAAACTTTTAATATTCTGTCTCCTTATATTACTTTCATTTTGTATGGCTAAAGCCTCAGTAAATCAATATCCCATCCCTGTACCTAATGTAGTTCTAGAAGAAATGGGGAAGGATTAAAGGGGAAAATAGAACTATTTCATCTAAATCCCGAGTGAATGACAGCATTATCAGTTTCTCTGTAGTCTAGATTGCCAATCAGGAATATTTTCCAGAATCCCAAATAAAATTCTCCTGAGCATTCACAACAACGAATGACACTTAAGTATTTTAAGTATTGCAGAAACATACAAGCTTGCTTTAAAGAGTTCACCTGGGTTCTAGAAACATTCTGGTAATGTGCAACAGAACTCTGTGAAAATTTATTTCCCTTCCAATCCCACCATTTCTTGGTGAGTTAACTTGGTCATTATATAACTGTGCGCTTCTGAACTCTGGCTAACCACTCCTCTTACTCTGTAGTGTGAATATATCTCTGATGTTACACTTTTAATCTTTGGATTTTAAAAGCCTACTATGTAGATAAATATAACACTTCTTATAAAGGAAGAAACTGAGCTGTACAAAATAAGGCTAAGAGTCAGAGGAATATGTGCATCTCTCCAAGCATCAAAAGCCCGTTCATAAGCTACCATCTCCTCGTCATCAGTGGGTTAAAAGGGGCTGATCCCTGTAGACAAATTGATTATTTCCCTTTTCACTGCTGAGACCACATTTTCAAATACCATAACAATTCTAATCCACGTGAAATATTTAATATGACTTAAAAGACTGATTTGTAATAATTTATACTGTAGTGAACATGAGCTGACTACTGTTGGAGCACAGCTATGCTTGATCTTCGGAATAACTACAATAGGCCTGTGAAGATTTAGTGGACTGTAAGGGTTGCTAGAGAACTGGGGAGAAGGCAGCCCAGCATTTCTGCATAACCTCCTGGTAAACACGGCAGGGGTCACTAAAAAGAATGCCAAGCTGTTAAACCGTGAAGATGCTACTTTGGCTCCAATTCAAAATTACATACCTGCTTTCCCAGTACTGGGAACACACTGACCAGAAGAATATAAACCCTTACAAAGGAGGTGGTTTCTAAGGACTCTTCATTGCTGACAGTCATAAGCACTGAAGATGCAGTCAGGGCATATACTTGCAACAGAAAAGAAAGCCTTAGAAATATTTACAGATAAACCACAAATTAGAACTGAAGGTTAAAACTGACCCTCTGGATTAGTAAATCCATTCTCCGGCACAATGGGGAGTAAGAACATCTAATCCTTTTTAAAAAATTCCCAGAGATTTGTTTTAAGTGGAGTTACAGAGTTTGGGATTTTTTTTTTTCCCCCTTCACATTTCTCTCAGTTTCAGGCTAGGGTTTTTAGGTTTCGTTTGTTGGTTTTTTTTTTTTAATTTAAAAAAGCATTGGTCTTTTTATCTCAATAACAAAGGATAAACCCTACATCACCCTCAAAATATCATCAGCTCTCTGCACTCATTCGAGTTGTAACTAGTTGTAACACAAGCAAGCAAAGATTACAGGGCATAACAGAAGAGGTCCCACGAAGTACCCTACTAAATCACAATGATAATTTGCCTACTGCTAGTGTATATATCCTGTCAGAATATACAAAAAAGGCATTTCTCACATCAATTAGCACATTGACATCCTTCTCAGTAATTTTCAAATAATAAATTTATAATACATAGGGTTTTTTTCTGCCCCTCCCTTGCTCCCCTAACTTGGGTTTTGGACTGTAATATTTTTAACAATTTCAGCTACTTTCAGTATTCTCATTCCTCTGGTATCCCAGCTACCGCCACTCTATCTTTGACAATAATGCCTAACATTGTGTAACTCTTCAGTGTCCTTAAAAAAAATACTATTTGTGATGTTAAGTTTGTTAATGAAAAGCATTGGCTAATACTTGATTCAAGTGCAACTGTTAAGAAATTGCAATATATGCCTTCTGATCCTACAGTTCATATTTCAACTGTATTTGTTTTCAGTTCATTATCAAATGATTATTTACCACACCATTACATTCTGTGTCCTTATTTCCTATTAGTCTTGCTATTTTCCACCTAGTACTACAGTTAATATTTTTATAGAGAAAGTCCTAAAAAGGTAACCTATTGAATTTATTTCTACAAAATCAGCTAGATAAATATCCATATTTAGTCTTGAAGAATTTACTGCTGACAGGGTGGTGCACATTTTACCCAATTTGCTATTTATGTTTACATATTTATCCCTATATAATTTTAAATTCTTATATGCTTCTGATGTCAAAATTTCTCTCAGTTACTTTTCTTCCTAGTTAAAACATCACTTATCAGTATTCAAAAATGTTATTGAATACCCTAAATCCTTCAATGTTACAATTCCCAAAGAATGATTCATTGATCAAAACTCTTTTGCACCTTGTCTCTTGCTGTTTCTGCACTGCTAAGATCAGATTTATCAAAATCAGGCACTAACCACTGATTATAGCCCCTAACAGAGAGCACTGCAGTAACTAAGCCTGGTCAGCAACTGTACAGAAGAGTGCAGGCAAGTGCTAAAGGGAAAGTCCCCACAAAATCAGAACTGTGAAGGTCAGCCTGTTTAAACGTGCATTTGAAGATAGCAGAGAAGAAGTAACAGTGCAGCAAGTCCACCACCCAAGACAGAAGGAATTTCAGAGATCAGATAATTATACATCCCACCATAGTTTAATAATTTATTAGCTTATTAAATTTTGATTTTTGAAATATATTCATTATTAATTAAGCAGCACTTATGTAAGACATTTTAGTACAATTTTCTCAGTATTCTTTTGCGAAAAGAGAGACTATTTAACAATAAATCCCCTTCAGAAGAATATAATATATAATTCAGTTAGTTTTACTCTTTCACAAACAGAATACCATAAAATTATTACAGTTGAATTAATTGCAAAGATAAAACATCTGCTCTTTTAATACTACATCAATCATAGCATGGACAGTGATCATACTTTTATTGTCTTTAAATATTATTGATGTTTTGACTTTAGTTTTAAAATTCCTAAATAGTACTTAAGAAAGTATTTAAGCTGGACAGATTACATCATCTTTAGAACAGAAAAACTAATTGTATTAGTTATTACATACATATACACTCATGTACACTGTTGCTTTGGTTTAGACTCAGAATATGAACTAGAAAGGTACACTGAAATTTGGCATACCAGGCCACTTATCTCCTTTTCCAGAGAAGCACACTCTGCCCCAAATATACTAGTTCTTATTCTAAGATAACAACAACAAAAAAAGGAACAGATTGGTATGATATTTTAACAATCAGATTAGATGTTAAACCTTTTAAACCCAGGACTCCTTAGAAGTCGGAGTCAAGATTTCCTACTCATGTCTGCAACATAAAACTGTCTACATTTTTAATAATGACATGTGAGTTTCTAAAGTCAGTAGAAATCTATACATTGACAAATACTAACTCATATCACGCACTCAGACACTCACTGAGGTAAAATATGTACAACATGAAAGGAATTTAGATTTTTGCTTAAACCCCAAGCAGAACATAGCAGCCGCTTTGCACTGAATGAGAACACCTTGCCAACAGATTAGCAGAGATGCTACGGCCGAAGTTGAGAACAGCTCTTTGCTGTCAGAGGCTTTCAAGGAGCAGTGAAAGTCAAAAAACTTGGAACTCCCTAATTGCTAGCGGAGCCTTTAAAAGATAAACAAATCCATGAACTTTTTCTTTAAAACAAAAAATGTCAACTGAATTTAAGTTGATTATCTTCAGAGAGTAGAAACTGCTGCCTTTGACATACTTGATCTTACAGAAGATAATCTTATTTGTACACAAACATACACACTCACTCTCTCTTTCCATTAGGGACCTGCTGAAGAGGGGATGTTTCAGCCCACAAATAAACTTGGTCAGAAATTTTCAAACCCCAACAATTATAGTAGGTTTGGAAAGAAAAGGGGTTGTGTTGTGCATGTGGTTTCTTTAGAGGTTGTTTCATCCTTTACTACCCCTTTGAGAAGAAGTAGGTTCTAAGAACATCAGAAACAACTTACAATGAAGTGGAGCAAACAAAGGACTTTCTGTAACCAACACCTACCAATTTTAGTAGCTTTTCAGGGAACAAACTAAGCACTTACAAAACCAGAAGCTGTTCCAACATGCTTTTAATTTGATATATGTAGTAACAGAATACTGTTCAAAAGCAACTGAAATCTACACATCAAAAGGAGCATTTTGATATGCTTTTATTATCAGCTAATTGCCAGAAATCTCACAGGGATTCTTCAAAAGAGAAGTTACTGAAAGAGAGGTTAGCAGGCAAATATATGACTTTAACTGCAAATAAGAATTATTTCCATTTATAAATTAACACTTGTGATTTGAAATATTATCTATGCATGAAATAGTGAAACTTCTTGATTTCTAATACACTGAAACTGAATTAATATTGCCTGGTTACAACAGCTATAAACTTTTTAATATATATATGATCGCACCATTCTTACTCTCCTTGAATATCAGTAAATTATATTTAACAACTTCTGAAAATAAACAAAGTCAACATAGCCACTTAAACCCCAAACTTCTAGTTAAAATTAGTAAACTCACCATCAAAATACCAGGCTGTTTCTCTGGTTATCATGTGCTATTTTGTCATACAACTTCAACACACAGAATATTCTAATTTGAGCAAATAAGCTCAAAAGAAAATTTATATAAAATTTTGAATATGTTTAAAAGTTAATATATTTTAATATACTTTCATTTCAAATGCCATATCAAAAATACAAAAAATTAGAATCACAGAAAAGCTCCTGGTAACTTTTCCCCCCATCTCTGCCATAATAAATATTATTTTGATATGCAAACCATTAATAGGAAAGGAAATTCTATTTTATCCATAAATCTTATGAGTTTGATTAATCATTCTCTGTTAAAACACAGAAGGTGCAAAAATATTGTCACTGTTCAATGAAACCGCACCGAGAGGGTGAATAAATCAAATTATTTCATAAAGGTGATCATATTTCATTAATCTGATAGAGAAGTCTGATAGAATAAATACTCTGAAGTGCTCCTATTAAACATAACAGTTATAAGGACATTCTCAATTCCTTCAGATACTCCCCTCAATGTTTGAGACATACACTTGGTACACTTGAGTAAGAATTAGATGCTGAAGGTGATAATTCTTAGCTCATTTTTTCTGCACACTGTCTACTCACCGTGGCAGTGTATACTAAATACATTATGAACAAAGTCTGCAGAGGTAGTAGAGAAACTACTCCCTCCCATTCTCTGCATTCCTTAATCAAGTGGCAGATGTTAGTCAGAAGACTGGATTTCCACGTGCAACCACAGTAAAGGTTTTGCGGAGTGAATGTAAACAACCACTCCCTGAACAGACAGATAAAATATAATAATGTTAATTTTATTAATTATAGGGAGATAAACCTGGTATTTATTCTAGCTCCGAAACAACTTTAGTCACAGCTCAACTGGTTTAATTCAAGAAAACTTGGAATCAAGCATTTAGGTAGTTTTAATTTGAGTAAAAATTAAAGGTTATCACTATAGAATTTTTAAGGCCCCTTCCAACCCAAACCATTTTATGACTCTACAAAAACTAAGAGTTAACTCCTTGATTAACAATGTAAGTGAAAAATGAAGTAAAAGAAAATCTTTAGGACTGTTTTAGACATAACCCTTAGCAATCATCCATTGAACTACAGTTTTGAAAAAAAAACCAACAAAACAGAAGCTCTTTATTACCTCTGCGTGGACAAAGATGATGCCATCCCTCCTATCTAACAAACCTCTGGTGGATTTAAATATGTGATGTTTTGCTAATCCTTTCAAGTCAACCATGACAAAAACATCACTGATTTTTGACATTGAGTTTAATCTCACAAAGTATACTTTTAGCAACCTTCATTAGCAGCATTCTTGACTCGAAAGTAGAACACTCAACTGGAGAAAAACCTCTCAGCCAGCTGAACAGAAACCTTATTTACCGGTTTCCAAGCTGAACGTGTTCATCTGTCTGGCAAAGCATCTTAGGCAATACATCAGCACGACTTCAGGCCAGTTCTGACTATTAGACATTTTGAGTGAAAGCAAGGCAGTGTCTCAACTAAGAGCACTTCTCCCTAAAGCCTCTTGCAAGATTGGCTTCAATATCTTTGTTTCCATAGGAATAGACAGAACTATCAACTGGCATGCAGTTGAACAATACAATAGACAACTGACCAATGCTATAAAAGTGAAGGTAAAACTGTTTCCCAGCATAAATTGAAAGAAAATAGGTGTTTGTATCTTACAGCCTTTGACCTCATTTATCTATGGCCTGTACACGTTGTTTCTGTGTAGTGTTCTCAGCTCTTCAGCTCTATATGTTATGGTCTATCTATAGAAATTAGTGGCTTTCATATAAAAAACACTTCAAGATGAAAATGCAATTAGCAATCTCATTTCCAGTTGATCTCTTCCACTGTTACTGAACTTGTTTTCCTGTAGTGTTCTTTTCAAGTCATTCAGGCAGAAGTACCCACAACACACAATCTCTGGAGATTTACGACAAAGTCTGAGACACATCATCCATATTTACAGGATCACTGCCCACCTCTTCATAAAGAATCAGACTAAGCTTTTAAAAAATACTGTACTTCAAAAAATAGTGATTTGAAAGATTTGTCAGAAAGTACTGACTCCTTCCTCTCCAAAAATACAAGTACTAGAAAATATTTACTTCATTAATTTTCTTGATCTTAATGGTTTTGAGTTGAATCAGCTTGAACTAAGAGCAGAGTTACAAAACTAGGTAATATATCCCTGAAATATATGTATGATTTTTTTTAAAATCTAATAAAAGTGTTCTAAATAACAGCATTATCCATGACAGAATTCTACCTGAGAAATAAGTCTGAATGACAGTCATCAGTCCAGTACAAGTCCACACCTTTTATCCAAAATTTGTGCTGTACTATTTCATTCTGAAAGCAAACTAATTGCCATTATTACAAAGCATCACTCTGACCAGTACTATGTCACTACTGCCTTGTACTTCTTAACTGAACCCTCTAAGTGCATGTCCTGTCCTGATAGACTGCTGGAAGCAACGATGCTTACAAAATGAAAACTTTGCACATATGCTCATTTTTGAACACATCTTCCCAGATTTTTTTGGTTACTATTTTAGTTGCTGTTTTATCTGAAAATAAATGCATGTCTTTTATGAGATTTAAATATATTTCAAATATCTTAAGTCCTATAAAAAAACACTGTGTGAAATAACTGCAAAACTATCTATCAAATTCTATTTGCTGAGAACATTTCTCCAGCCACGGTGAAGTCTCCAGAACTACTATAGAAGTAGACACACAATCCATATTGAAAACAACCAGCAATAAAGGTAGGTAGGTTTTAATTTAAATAATTATTAAGACACTTTAGGCTACTTTTACATATGGCAATGTTTTATAGTTCCTATAGACGCTACAGTGATGTTTGAGATTTAAAATGAAGCCATAATCTACTTAAAGTATTGGTAAATAAATCAAACCCTTCATAAGCTACTCAAACTACATCCTAGCAGTAATAGAAGTATAAGATTTATTTCTCTTTGTTCAGACTACAGGCAGATAAAATAACAATTCAAGGTTGGTGTTGCAAAGCCTTCCCAAATCTATACCATACTAACAATGTTGAAAAAACATGTCCTTTTTGTATATCCCTATCTATGTTTAAATGTTTCCCTCAGAAGGCTGAACACATAGAGATCATATTTGTAATATTTCAGCAGAAATCATTCCTCATTAATAAAAATTGGTAGCATTCTTCATTATCTCTTCATTAATTAAAAAAAAGTGTAACAAAAGAGGGTTCCAAACTGCTCTATGAAGAGACAAAAAAATGTATAATCTTAACAGGTAAGTTAAATTAGTTTTGTATTTTATGAAATGCTGACATTAGCTGCTGCTTTTCAAGGCAACAACATAATTTGCTTATGTAGTTCATACATATCCATTTTGACTTGAGTGTGATTCACTTAATTCCCTTTAATCAACAATTTAACCAACTGTTTACAGACAAAGAGAGAGACAAATGAAAGATTAGTGCTCCTGGAGTTTGTGGCTGGCCATAAGATCTGAATTTATTTTTCAAATACCTTCTGTAGCAGAAGCCTTGCATGCTGAAGACATCCTATCTAGTATACTATTGATTCAAATGACAAGCCTGAGCATCAGATTAAGGAGGTGTCAGACACCTGATAGAAGATTCCTGGAGATTTCAGCAGGAAGGTGTGCTGTTTCAAAATGATCTATTGCTGGCACTACATTTATTGAAGATTATGTGGAAACATTTAGCACAAAACTAATTCTTTTAAAATTAAAATAACATTTATAATCAGTGAAAACAAATACCTTCACTTTTTATCACAGAATAGCTGGGAAAAGTCACCTTATTCAAACAGAAATCACTCTACAGTTCACAAAACTGAACTAAACCAAACTGATGAGCTAATACTGGTGATAGTTCTGTTTTAATTTGTCAGTGCCAAATCTGAACACAAACAAGGAAGTAGTTTCTCAGTCCCAACAACAATATTTCTTCTTGTAACCATTAAAGATCAGTCATGAGGTCAGCTGCAGAGGGGCAATTAATGCAAGAACGATGTTTCAGAAAGGACACTCAAACAGGGAGATGTCTTTGTCTGCAAAGGTACTTTTTAAGGTACAGACCTGGCAGCAGACATCATTGTCCTGGGAGAAGAGCCAGGCAATTCTCTTGTGCATCAAGGGACATCAGTAAGTGAAAACAAAAGGAAATCTACCATAACCCTCCAAGTACAGTAAGCACCGTGTTTAAAAAGGATACCATTTTTAAGATGCAACCATTACTTTCAAGATCAAATGCTAGAGAAATTTTCACCTATCCTTTGAATAAAGCAAAATGAAAGAGAGGTGACAGCTGTTTGATAACAGTATGTAAGAGACAGTTAGCAGTTGAAAAACAGGATAAGTAAGTCAACTTAAAACAGCCAAACATCAAGCAACACGGAATAATGTTCTGTATCAAAAGCACTGCTCGTGCCTGCACAAAGCACTTGCCTTTGCTGGGCACATTTACATCCTGTTCAGTTCTAGTTTGTCAACGCACCAAAATCTCTGAGTTAAAGTTACGCATCAATATTTTTTTTAACCTATAGTACTCAGTTAAGATTTTTTCTTTTTTTTTGTACAGGATCACTTTACCAACTCATTCTGGATAAATTTATAATTATCATAAACTGATACAGATTATTTTATTGATTGATAGCAGCCTGAAAAATTATTGCTATGGAAGAAGACTTAGGAAAGATTGGAAAAAGTGAAAATGGGTAAGTCATCAGCTCAGAAATTCTTCCAAACTTTACTCACAAAAGTATATGGTGAATTCAATAGATGAAAATAAAGTAATTCAACCAGCTGGCTGTATAGATATTTAAGATATCATTCCATATGCCATGCAGAATTAGTTCCTTTCCACTGAGAAACACAACACAAGCAGAGCTTCTCAATGTTCTGCCACCATGGTTTGCACTTGATTCGTATTTGCAAAACCTTTTAGAAAATCACAGAGGCTGAAGACATTTCTTTTCTTATTATTTTCAATGAAATTTCAAATTCAAATTTCAAGCACTTGAGATCCAGACTGCTCAACGGAAGCGCTAGGATGATAATACAGTATATATTTTGGGCCTAATAATAGCCTCCTTGGATTATTTTCAGCACAGAACACACGGTAGAAAAAGACACTAAGCCAAATGGAGGAAAACAGGAGAGTTAGCAGAACAAGAAGTGGAACAGAGATGCAGAGAAGCGAAATTACGTCATGCTTGAAAATGAGAGGGTATAGTTTGTACAATGAAAATAAATCAATTAGGTTAATGAAAATAGCTGTGACATTGCTGGAGGAAAAGAGAAAGAAAACACCACCAATAGTGATGTTTGAGCTAGACAAATTAGGGGAGAAAATGGGGAAGCCACAGATCACTGCCATGGCAAGAAAGTTCCCTGGAAAAAAATACAGCGCAAGGATTTTAGTGGTGAGAATTTCAGTAGCGAGTGCAGGTAAAGCTCTGGAAATGAAGATACTGAATTAATCACGCTTTTTATCACAGTGAAAAAAACTTAAGACAGAACTTTGTAAAAAGGATTTTTGCAGAAGAATGGATAGATTTTCAATAAGCTAAAAACATAATTTAAAAAAACTCTACTATTAAACAGCCCTGGGCTTATTTTATTACCAGCTCATTTTATCATGGTATGTCTATAGAGCAGACTACAACACAGTGTAGAAATACTGGGTCAGCTTCATGGATACTGAAGCCAACCAGGCCACAGCAGCATAGTCCCTCTCCTGTAGCTCAGCAATCTCAGCTCTCTTCAACACACTTAAAGCTGTAAGAGCAGGCTATAACGTCAGTTCTTCATCTGCCCTTCCTGTAGCTCACACCAGAAGGTTAAATGTGCTTAAATAAGATTACACAGACTCAAGAATAAATATCAAGATCATAAAGTCAGAGTTGGGGAAGCAATGAAATAAAACAGAGAAAAATGAGTCAGGAGGACTGGATTATGAGAAAATAAATGACAGAGGTACAATAGCTGTCAGATAACTAATTGCAAACCCAAAAATTATTCAACATAATGAATCCAGACTCTCACACAAAGACGACTGGCAGTCAGTCTCAAAGCAGAGAAAAACGTGGTTTCTGTCACATAAGCCATTGAAACGTGGTAACAGACAATCCGTTCAAGAGTTCTGCTTCTGGAATACTTACACCACTGTACTAATCTGCAAAGACAAACCCAAGATTAAGGATAGGCTTGCCAGTATTTACAGCAGACCACCAGCAAGAACAATGTTGTGAGTCCAAATAATCATCAATAAGTGCTGCAGAAGAGAGGGCAGAAGCAGGGGAATCAATCCAAACTGGAACACTGAGAGTAAAAGCACTAGTTCAGAATAAATGATCAAACACAGAAAAAAACACCAAAAAACTATGAGATTTAAAGTATCTAAAAGTCCAGGGAAAAAAAAAAAAAAAAAAAAAGGAGAAAGATATAAAATTGTCTTTTCTTTACGTAACTGATATAAAATAAAGAGCTTTCCCCCCCCCCTCTAAAAGCCTTGCTGTTTCAAGGTCATCAGCAATTAAGGATGCTAGGTCCTGGTAAGAGTGGCCAGTACACAGATAACTATGGCCAAGTACTATAGATCTGAGGGAAAATGTGTTATTTAGAGAAAGGGAATACTGGTATGGTTACAGTTAAGACTTCTTTGAAAAGACTGACAAAATAAAATGACAAATAGAGAAACCACTTTTTTAGTACTACTAATATCTTAAAAAATATATTGGTACTATCAGACTGACAAATCTTCACAACAAAATAGTAAAATAAAATATTTGGTTTCCTTACAGCTTCTACTAATTGAGTCCTTCCATTGGTGGATATTTTCCTCTCTCATGTCATAACCTTTTGCATTTATATTCCCCACCTGAGTAGTTAGCTGGTTTTTTCTCAAGACATAAAACCAGTCTGATTTGGTGTAACACTGCCAAGTCTGTTTCACACAAATTCTGCCTGTCTCAGAGAGAAAGCGAGACAGTGCACATCACACATCCTCATTAATTAGTAAGATATATAATTAAACAAGAAAGGGTTAAAGTGTATGTTGGCCTATTCCACTTTTCTATTACTTTTTAAAAAGCTTTCATATGTCTTCTTCCTTGTTTCTGAAAGCTAACCATTCCTTCTTCCTTTCAGGAAGGCTGACATTTGACAGCTTAACATAGCTGACAGGGTTACCCAACAGCTCACCCTCCCTATTCTCAATCCAATTAGACCTCTAATCCTCCAGATGAAAGGCCCAACTACTCACGTTCCTCATGACAACGACAGCTATTGATTATTTGTCACTACAGCTAACACCTTCTCTGTCGAGGCCACTCTGACAGAAGCAAACCTACCAAATTAGACAGCACTTTATCTGCCCTGGAGGCCAAATGGCACAACAAGTAAAGGCTAATAAATGGTATAAAAATGAACAAATCATAACATTATGACAGGTTGATCGTTGCCAGCAGCTTCACAGCTCAAGCTTGATGCTCTGTTAGACCTGTTCCTTCTCTTTTCTCTTCCACTCATGCACCAACTTTGACTGAATTAAAGGCCAGAACAATTAAGGCATTTGACCAGCAAAGATAAGCTAGGATAGAAGTATCATCAAGGGACACGAATGTCAATAGCAGACTACCGTTTGTCAATAAAAACATTCCAGAGATGCAAATGCTCATGACTCTGCTCTCCACTAGGCTGTACTGACTCCCTTTGTACAGAGCTCTTCTCAAGCCCAGGCAGAAACTCTGGGAAAATTAACCCCAGAAAACCAAGCCTGAGCTGGGAAACATGAGGTAAGGATTTGCATCACTGAAAAAGGAATCCCAATACTGAGCTATGACAGAGAGATGTTAATGTTGTTATTCCATTTACTATGCACAATTGTTTCTTTCTTTTTGCAGGCTGATATAATCCAGGACTGTGTAATTTGAATTTATCACTATAAATTTGCTTCAGTTGTTTCTCAAGAAAAAAAATCCTGTTCCTGAGACAATATCCAGTATCTAGTGACACAGGACCTCACAAGTCACATCACTCTGAGGCAAAGTGAAAAGAAGCAACAACATTTATTATTCTTAGAGCGGTACTATCCAGAACCAGAAACGACAAGATCAGAGGCACAGTCGCTAAACTGAGGCTGTTTATTACAGAAATGACAGAAGAGAACACTAAAAGAACCCACCAAAATAAAACACCACAACCATAGGAACTTTGTTAAGATCAGGCAATCAAAAGAATAATGCGACTAAGAATAAACAAGTTATTTAAACAGTTATAAAGCAATTAGCACTGCTCCGCCATAATTAATTAGCCGATTTCTCAACTATGGCAAGAGGAATATATTTTCCAGCAAGGAATTCCTACACTTCTGAAATTACTTACTAACAAAAAAATAATACCAAATCAAATTACATGAAAACTTAATTTAAACTTAATTTAAGCAGTTTTAGTTAAAGACATAAAACATGAGTATCTCCTATTCTACTTAGGAAAAATCTACCCTTTAAATGAGGAAAATGTTCTTGTGCAAAATATAGGTTGCACAGATAAAGGAAACTACATGCAAGTGCAACATAATATTATCTTTAAAAATCTTTACACTGTAAAAAGATTTATTTAGTAAAAAAAAAAAAATTTCAAATTGTGTAGCATTTGCCCTTAGATTGTTTTAAGTTCTTAGGCTTAAAAGATACTCTTGGGAATGAACATATATTTCTTAATCCTTTCAATCTGACACAGATGATTAAACACTTTAAAGATGAGCATTCCAGTACAGTATTATCACAAAATACAGATATTTAAATGAGCACTTTGGCAAACTACTACTGCCTGAAGAAAAACTGAATCTACAGGATATTTGTTTAAGTTTGGTCTCTCAAAACTCAAGCAAACTAATAAATAGAAGTTGAAAAAGTACATAACATTTTTATGAATAAAATTTAATTATTATTATTCTGCTCTAAAATGTATTCCAAATACAATAATTCACTACAAAGGGGGAACAAATATTGTCATTTTCAAATAATATAGAGTATAATTTAGTAGATATTTATATTTACAGTGATAAAAACCATATTTTTAATAGCCTTCTATCTTTTCCAAAAGGAGACCAGTTCAGAATTCCTAATGCCAAGCCTCACAGAAGCACCTGTGCTGAAGGAGGTCTAAAGAGGTGCACTTGGCCTGGCCCAACCCTTCACACCAGGGAAGACAGAGACAACTCATTCTGAACTCTTAGTCATGTAAAGGCATTTATGCCTGCACTGTTGACTGCTGACGGTGAGTCCAGTGTTCTTGAGAGCTGTTTAGGTTTTCCAGGATTAAAAACTCCGTTACTGTTTATATTACAAACTCCCTGCTTGTCCTAGGTTATACTCACTACTGTGGTCTGTTCTTATTTAGCAGATTCTCACTCTTTTTAACACATACCCTGAAATAAAGAGAAATGGAATACCTATGACCCTGAGGTGAGCTCAGTTGGTCAGAGTATGGTATTAATAACACCAAGGTTGTTGTTTTGATCCCTGTATGGACCATTCACCTAAGAGTTGGCAGACTCGCTGATCCCTGTGGGTCCCTTCTAACTCAGAATACTCTGTGATACATAATTCTGTGATATAATCATTTTCCCAATTTGGTATTACCAAGCTCATTATTCTCATTTGGGCTTTTTTCTCTCTTTTTTTTCTTTTTTTTTTTTTTTTTTTTTTTTTTTTTTTTTTTTTTTTTTTTTTTTTAAGAGCTTTTATTTAAAAAAAAAACCAAAACCAAAACCAACCAACAACGTTATGATAGAGCTCTAGCTGGTGCCAAAGAGTGAAGAAAAATTACTGTTCTGAATGTCTAATCATATCAGCAAAATCTGTAAATGTCTTTAAGATTTAGACTTACCAACCCAATGAGTTGTCTACCCTGTTATTATTCCTGAGTTTTCTGCTGCAAGACTTATTTATAATATTTGGGTTATGATCACTATTCTTGGTAAGTGAGAATCTTTTCCACTATTACAGGTCAGAATCAGAAATTATATACCACTATATTTTTCAAGTTGTGTTTCAGATGTGCCTCTCTGAGAATCATATCTGAACTTCCCTTACACAGAGCTGATACATTCATCTTCACAAAAACCTTGAATCTATTTATTCTCTGTTCTACTTTTAAATCAGGTTTGCAAACCTCACAACTAAAACAAAATCCTGTAAAATATGGATGCCACAATGGCGGCTGCCAGTCATCAACTGCCCCAGGTAACTGGAGATCAACACTTCTTCATGTCAAAGAGCAGGCATCACACTTACTCCATTCCTTTCCATGCAAATATGCTCTACTGTGTAGTATCTAAGGAGGCTACAAACACTTCTGCTGCAAATTCTCTCCTTAAACAACCCCATCCACCCTTAGCTTTTGCTTCTACTATTCTAAATGGGGGAAAAGAAATATTTTGCTATTACGTATGGAAGTAGGTAGAAGAATTCAGTCTACAGCAGACTATATAGCAAACCTGACAGATATTTATAGAATAATGCATTTTAGTGCCTCAGCCAGCTTTATTTGTTTTCTTTCACAATCCAACCCCAGTCAAAGACAGTAACAGACGCTATATTTTTTGGTTAGCCGTGCTTTAATTCCTTTGATGCGTAAAACGTCTGCTGGAAAGCAGCTATAGTTAGGGAGGCAGCCACAAATTGCAAGCAATCTTTTCAGACATGTTTTATTAGAGTAAGTTAATTTAGTAACCAACAGTTACTAAAATAATTTTAAAGTCAATTCTACAAGTGCTATAGGCTACAGACATTCATACTACGTTTATCAGTGAACTCTGTATAGAGGCAAAGTTTGATCTTTAGCTACTCTGAAATTCTGATCTTGAAGTCAAAAGAACTGCTTTGTCATGCAAATTTTTGCATAACCTTGTTTTAAAATGTGATTTCGTGCTAACATAAAACCAGTTAGAAATCAGATTCAGATGCCTTAGTATCTGCTGAACCTGACATGTAGAACAGTATTTCCACAGTTCTATCTTCTGCAGAATTTTAACCCACAGTTTGACAGTAGACGGACTATTGCTGAATCCCTTATGATTACAGAGACTTAACACTTAGTGAGGAACCAACAATATGAGCGTTCTTGCCTTGCTACAAGGCATGACAAAGTGTGCAAGATGAAAATATATTGCCTGAATACATGAGAATCACACACTGGTCCTGCAAAGTAGTGCCCAAATTACGCTCTCTGTGCCAACCAAACAGTTGTCAAGCTTTCTGTTGCAATGATGCTGCTCCATAATGTAACTGCCTTGGAAAGCCTTCCCTCTCCTTCACATCTGGGATGCACTAATGAATCAAGATGCAGAATTTCTGCAGTTGAAGAATACACAAGACAGTGTTCTGACTGTTCTCATAATATCTAGTGTTGCTTGATTTCCCAGAACCTTTTCAGACCAATAATTTCTCTCTTTAGCTACATGCAAGAGAGCTTATCTAACTCTGATCTCCACAAGATGCTTCCATCATGTAGCATTTCTTGTGTACAATCATGTTCCAAGCCACCCTGAACATTTCAGTGGGGAAATTTAAGATGTTTTGGAGCTACACTGCAGTGCTGAGTTTCATAAGAGGAGACTAATATTTTGATTTTAAGATCACATTTTCAACTTTAATATTTTGCTCTGAATCAAGGCAGGTTAATGCAGAGGCACATGGAAGTATTAATGGAATCTAAAGAACAGTCAGAAGTAGAATTAGGAGAGATATGAGATCCTGAAAAGGAGTCACACCTGCTACTTATCACACACACAAAAAAGCAACTTCCAAAGACTTCCCTTCCTTCCTGAGCTCAGAGAGGACACTGCTACATTCTTACCTAAGCTTTTGAGAATATTTTTCATTTTGTCAGTGTTCATTTTGGAAATTCCAGCCTTGCAAATTCTCTGCTTTATTATTCTTTCTCAGCAGTGACAGCACAACTTTCTCAGGGACTATACTGTGAATCAGATCTCTGTAGACATGTGAATTCTTTCTTAAACTTTTCCTGTGGTTATTTTTCAACCATTTCAATAGGACTTACAGCACAGACCAATGGTAGTATCAAGACAAGCAATAGCAAAAAGCCTTTAGGAGCACGAGGACTTATGCTAAACAGGCTGAAAATTAATTGTTATTTTGTAGAGTTCATTCTCTGTCAACTCACTGACCAGTTAGCAGTTCCATAGCTGTGAAAAGGGGTCAGAGGAAGGCCATGGATGGGACTAACCCTCTGGTAGCTAGATCAGGTTATCTGTAATGTAACATACAAATCACATGCAAGGAGCTGTGCCTTCTGCCCTTGAGCAACCTCAGGCTGCATTCACTAGAGAAAACTCTTTGTTCAGGAAAGTAAAGAAAGCATTTTTATCATGGCTACTGTCAGTACTGTAATTGAACATTAATGTAAAAAATAATGTAAAAAAAAAAATCACTTCTTCTGGTTGGTTGGAAAACATTCCTATTTCACACCTTGGTTTGTTCAGATTTTTCATACTTAATCATATTGTCTGTTCACAAGAAAGTCACAGAACGAATATAAAGCTCATTCACATTTCATGAAACCACATGCACAGAATTAATATTACTCATTATGAGCTCTCACTTAAGGGGGAACGTAATGGTCATTGGCCTGAGGGAGAAAAGAACATGAACTGACCACCATTGTCTCTGAAAGGTACCCTGACTATTTATTTTCAATATATAGATTGGGAAAGAAAGTTAGAAGCACGTGTGCTCTTGCATGCAGACTGAATAAACCTTATGAAATATTTGAGAAACCACAGGTCTGGGAAATACATCTTGAAAAAGGTAGAGAGGGAAAAATGCATAAGCTTGCTCCCAGGCAAGTTAATTCAAGAGGTTTTAATACAAACATCTTTTCCTTGCTCAAGAAAGGAGAAATAACGTTCCGGTTTTGGGGCTCTTGGACTATCCTGATTGTACTCATTAGATAAGACTTGGGAATAACCTTTCATAAAATAAATGAACTAAAGACTACCTTCTGTTTCTAATTTTCTACCGTGTCTTACGCCTGCCACAGCCTGTCTTTTCTTATTTTCCCCTTTACCTTCATGGTTACCGGTGAGTATACAGGAACTACCATTTTTTCTAGTTTAAGAAAAATTGAAGATAATTTAAAATATACTCTCCTGCTTTACACAGAATTCCTAACTGCATCCTGGATATGTACTGTTATTCATCAACAACCATGTCAGCAAATAAAATATATAAGCAACACAATATTTAATGCACCTAATGTCACATTTTCCCACTGGGGTTGTATTAATCTTCCTGAAGCCAACATTAATATCTTCCTGACAGTTAAGCATCCTGATAGATTATTTAAAGTGCATATTATTAGAATCCAACAAAAAAAAAAAACCATAATTTTTCCATCTGTCCTTATTAACATTTCAGGTATTCAGAGAGATTCAGGTGAATTACACCCCAAAGTAAACAGATTGCAAGTGACTAACCTCTGTGAGGAACTCTGAAGGAAGCAGGCCTGCTTTTTTTCCCCCTTCAATTAAACTGGAGTTACTTAATGAAGGATAAATGACAAAACATACACAGGTCATTTGGGTATGTAGAAACATTTCTGTTCACAAGTATCACATGTGGGTGTTCAAACAAGTTGCAATTCAACACTACAAGCAAATTGCTACCAGAATGCTTACAAGTGGAAATGAATGCCTGTTGTTACACTGTAATCCCAGTACTTATATCTGTCCACAGCATGTTTATTTCACAATAATTGTTTAAACAACCTGTACCCATATAGTACTGCAACTCCTCAGTGTGAAGTCACTGGCAAATCATGTTAATGATTCTACTTCTGTTGCAATCAGCCACTGTTTCAGCTCCCAGTAAATTACATCCGTATTCAGGAAGTCACAACCATCCTCTGAAACTCCCACGGCAACCTTCACAGGGCACTCCTGCAATAATTTGTATAATTTTCTGGTGGGTTTGGATTTTTGGGGTGCTTTTAGTTTGATTGCTTTTTAATTTAAATTTTCTGAAGTTAAATGCTTGACCTCTCCTTCTTGTGTTTTCTTTTTTTTCTTTTTTTTAAAGGGTGTCAAAATTGCTCGGAAGAGCTGTCCACTTGAAAAGAGAGACTAAAACAGCGGAACAGAAGAAAATCCAAAAAGAAAAGCCAAGTAACTTCATTTACATACATGGCCTTCTGCCTACAAAGACAGAAGCATCTCCATCAAAAGGCTGATGACAGAAAATCATGTCAAGGACAACTGGAAAATGATGAGTTGCTAAAAAATGTATGCCTTGGGTGAGATTAATTTGTCAAAATTTAGACAATGGAAAAGTGGAAACCTACGTCAGTAAGATGCCTAAAAGGAAGGATAAGCAAGTCAGTGTGCCCTAAGGTACTCAGCTCTACTTTAGGGTGAATGGACTGCACCATCACGTGCATTAATTTTAAGTTATCTACATGACCAGCTTAGATGTACGCCTGCAATGTAAATTTTCAGTTACCTGAGTGTATTTTCAGCTCATCATTTCACATTGCATTGTGCTATATTTTGAGTATTTTCCATCGAGAGGAAATTTGTTACGTTTAAAAAAACACTTCAACTTTCTAGCTCTGTATGCATATTTGAAATCTTTTTTTACACCAACAGATGTGTAAAGCTTAAAAGCTGTTATGCAGAAGATGCTTATCACTAAACAGAAAACTCATCATTAAGAACATAATTATTAGCATTAAGCAACCACTCAAAGGTAATCATATTAATGCATAACCACAGATTGTTTTTCAAAAACCATTGCTATTTCAAGCCAAAATTTCTACTGACAGACAAAATTTCCGACCACACTTAATTAATTTCAAAGAAAGGTGTGAGAACTTTCAAGCTTAAAAAGGTTGAAATGGACCTATAAGTGAGGGAATATCCTAAGCTCTACTTCTTATAAATAGCCCAGAATGTCACTAACAAAGTCTGAGACAGAGAGATTATAAGAAGTTTTTGTTGAGGTGACAACAGATGAGAACCTGACAACTTGTCAAGTAACTACTGCTTTGTAGACGTGCTCCAGTGACAAAAGCCCTTTGAGTGAAGCATGGCAAGACAAGGATGACACAGCAAGTTTGTGTTTCCTTGACTTAAGTCTCCTCATTAACTGGTAAATATGACCTGGTTATTAAAACTGCACTAGAGAGGGGTACTGAAACCATCAGATTGCCTTCACTTTTTACCTGTGTTGAAAGCCCTGGAACTGAAAGAACATTAATAGCACATTAATAGTCCGCCTAGCCGTGCTATCAGAAATATTTTTGGTAGAAAATAAAAGAATATTCAGGAGGAATTACTACACAAAGTAACAACTTAAGTAACAACACCTTAACAACCTAAAGTAAGAACATAACTACTTAAAAAACAGCTAGAGAGGTGCTATAAGGAAAAGATTAGGGATTAAGGAACTACAGTGAGACTGTTATGTCGGATAATGGTTTGTACGACCACATGGGTAGTGCTGAAATCTTCACTTATAATTTAGGAAGAACTTCGTATTATCAGAAAGTAAGAATTTGCTTTTTGAACACTGGATGTGATTGTTAGCATTTTGAAGGACTGGAAGAAATGCTTTTACAACATAAACTCCTTATGCAAACAGTAATAACAAACATAATGGAAGCAAAACTATCTGCTATTCTTAAGAAAACAGCTAGAAGCATAACACTTGCATTGAGGTGGAAATTAAAATGAGAGATGGTAGGTACATACATGTTTACACACTCATAAAGGTTTGTAACTCACACAGGTGTAGTCAGAAGCTAGTTATGCAAGTGTTAATGGAATGATGTTACAGTTAAGTCCTATCCAACCAGAAATCCATCCTAGAGAAGAAAGGCAATTGGAGTTCTAATTCATTTTACTTAATAGTGATGATTTATGACTGAATTTAGGCCAATGTCACATTTCTGAATGTTTGTTCTATTTTAGGGATCAAAAAAACCCACAAGCTATTTTACTAGGACTTAAAGACATAAACTGACAGTTCTCTTACAGTGAATTCTCCTGACAGAAAAATGGGAATTGTTTCATCTCACCCTGCAGAGAGTGAAACCAATTTTTCCCATGATAAACAGGATCACTAATGGGAGAGACACCATCTTGAATCCAAATACACAAATGAAGACATTCAGCTTCCTTCAGTCCAAGATGGCTAAATCGTTGTTTCTGTTTGGCATTAGAAGAGCATCTTCTCACAAACTCTTTGTCTCCGTGGCTTCTCACAAACTCTGTGGCTCTCAAAGACAGCGGAGACTATTTTTTGTCAAATCAACTGCAAGACTGTTTCAGAGGAACAAGTGCAAAGAGACATGCAAAGGGAGCCTGTAGAATCATGATCTAAACAGTCTCAAATATTCTGGCAATAAACTCTAGCCCTCAGGATGTGTGTCTGCTGTGGTCTGATGAGTAAGCTATTCCAAAAGCCCTCCCAAGAGACAGCAAAAAATGACAAAAGTAATCGTAGTATCTAGAGAGTAAAGTTCTGACTCGGGAAACCTTACTTCATTTTACCTCCATCTGCTTTATTTAACAAAATCTGTGGGGAAAGGAATATCATCTCTTTCCTGTCCTCTTTGCCGGTTGCATGTAAAGGCCTGTAAATCTTAACTTCTTTCTCCAAAGAAAAGGAAAAATAGGATGCAATGTAAGCGCAATTTAGGAATCTGAATCTCCAAGAACTGTCCTTCTAAACAACTCATGCTTGTGACTACAAATTAATGAACTTCTTTTATAAAGTCATGTGAATCTGTTTTCGATGAAGTGACAGCGACTGACCAACAAGCTTGAACACAACAAAATCTATACAGTGGCTCCTGTAAACGCACAGATTCATGACTAACCAGCACTGACAAAACAACTTGGAAATGAGCGTTCTCAGCAGTTTCTTTTTCTATCTGAAAGTCAACTTTCAATATTGGTTACTGAGGAATTTTTTTCTTTTAATTTGGGGGAAAAACCCCAGAATATAAATCAACAGTATCAGTGAGAAATAAGAAGAATATAAAATGTTATTGAAACAGCCAAAACTGCATGAAACATGAAGTTGTTTTGAATTTTAACTTTCTATATCTTTAAGAATGCATTCATGACAGAAATGTAGATCTAAAGATGTTAATACGGAAAGACTAAAGACGAAATTTTACACACATGAAATGTTAATTTCGTAAGCTGACATCAATAGCAAGTAACTGCTCAGGAGACACAGAACACAATTTTAAAGGACAGCTAAGTGAGGCAAATGAAAAGCAGCTGCAAGGGCTGTTTCCTGACCGCTTTACGCCCCCCAGCACTATGATGCTACAAGCGCTTACCTGACTATGGGGTGAATCACATCTATCCACTACATTACACAGTAAGTGTGTGGCTACATAAAATCTACTGCTAAAACAGCATGTACCTACTTTTTCATCTGCACTGTCAACTGAAAACACGTCTAAGAAGGGTCCAAGTATCCCATGGTACAAACGGCACCTTCAGGATTGCAGCAAGGCATAAAGGAAATGGAGAGCACATTGTTTTAACATGCTAAAATGCATTTTAAAAATGTGGGGAAAACCCGTAATTTTTAAGATTAAGTTTTTAATACGATTAAAATGTTCATGTGTCTATCACATCATAAAATCAAAAAGCCTGTATAAACACCAGGCAAGTATAGTAGGTTACAGCAATTCCTTAGGTCTCTGACATTGTCATGTTTATGAAACTCCTATCTTTGAAATAACAACATTCACAGTGAGCTTGTCACTTAGAAATGCAAAGTTAACTGTGGTACACTGGAAACAAGGTTATGATGATGACTGAAATATTTCAGCAAGGTGTAGTGGTATGTGACCAAGTACACGAATTTGCCCATTTCAAGTCAACTACAACTTACTGTAGCTAATAATGATGTCAGTCAAGTAATGCTGTGCATCACTATACACATTTCAAGAATGCACTCACATCAGTTTTTAATAGTTAACATTTTTAACTAAGAAATTTGTAAACTTAAAATATTAGATGAACTCTTCATTTCTCAATAACGGATGCAGTAATCAGACCACACAGTCCCTATGGACTCCCATGCAAGTGTACCTGGAAAATATCACCTTATTATTATCTTCCCAAGTGGTTCTCTATTTAATTGCTCCTTTATGATTATGAACAGGTGACATGATCCTATAAATCAAAACGGTTTGCTATGAAAATCATGGCAGGCACTCTAACTGGTACCAAACAACACAACTTACATAGCAAAAACAACATTAATTTTTGAGCAGTTACAGTTTTAAACATACCATAAAAAGTAAAATAGTAAATAAAAGCCTGCTCCTTTCAGTTTGAATTTTTAACCTTCTCTGTGTAGTCTTTTTTACAGTTTATGAACTCAAATGTCTTGATTAGCTAGACAAACTCACCCTCCCTCCTTCTTTTTTTATCTTCTCCCATCAGCAGTTTGCTTATTCTCCTATGACTGTGGACACTTCCCCTAGCCCTAAACTCAAAATTTCTTGCAGCTCTGAAGCTACACTTTAAATTACCTTTTATTTTATTGTTGAATACTTCCTTTAGCACTTCTTCAGTGGAACAATGTAACCGAGCAGTGTTACAGGCTGAGATTGTAGAAGGAAAAGCAGACAGTAATGTATTTCTCTCCTGGACCTGAAAATGACTTGGTGTTCCATATCCTGAGATATGACATATCCATATCCTGAGCATATACAAATTCTCAAATATAACACTAATGATTAACAGTCTCTGGCCTCATGAAATAATGGTCACATACTAAGAACTATCACAGTGTACAATATTTAGTCTTTACTCAGAACTGGCTATCCCAAAATAGACAAGGACTATTTTTCCTAGAAAGTACAAATTCTTACAACAGCAATGCCTTATACTGTCTCTGCAGACAGCTATAAATACACTGAGTAAAATCACCAAAAAATAAAAAATAACCCTCCAGAGATTTACAACATGTGATGAACTGACTGCAGCTCCTATTCTCGGTCCCCCTGCATTGCTGGGTGGGGGATGAGGTAGAGAATTCAGGAATGAAGTTAAGCCCTGGAAGAAGGAAGGAGAGTGGGGAAGATGTTTTTAAGATTTGGGTTTATATCTCATTATGCTGCTCTGATTTGATTTGATAGGAAATTAAATTCATTTTACCCGAGTTTGGTTTGCCCATGGCAGTAACTGGGGAGTAACTCCCTGCCCTTACGTCAGTCTTTTGTTATATTTTCTCTCCCCTGTTCAGCTGAGGAAGGGAGTGACAGAATGGCTTTGGTGGGTACCCGGTGTCCAGCCAGGGTCAACCCACCTCATACCTCTTGTAAAAGCTGTAACTTTCAACACTGGCTGAGCTCTTGTAAGGAAATTACCTTTAGTGCAGCAAGATGGAGAGCAGTTCTCCGGCTACGATCAGCTCTATTAACATCGGCTCCAGCCTTCAGCAGTGCCTCTGCACAGTCCAGCCTGTCAGCCAATACACAGTACATAAGCGGAGTTCTTCCAAACTGGTCCTCCTTATCTTTCAGCTCAGAGTTTCCTAAAAGACAAAACCAAACCAAAAGCTCACTTCAAGCAGATAAGTCTATTAGTATCTAACTAAAAGCAGCACTTTTTATTAAAAAGGTAGCTTATTATAATATGATTAGGAGGTATCTCATTATAATACGACCAGGGTGAAAAAAACAATGGAGTGTATGACAAACTCAGAGTTACTGACATTTACAGAGCACTTCAAAATGTATTTACAGAAGAAAGTACATTCAGAAAACATTAGTGCCGTAAATACAACTACTACCAGTAACATTCTGCAGTGGCATAATTATAAAAAAATTTTAAATAATTACACAGATCATGGCTGCAAAGATTAGTTTAAAAAATACCGACAGTACATAAACCAAACCTTCTGAAACCTGTAAACATTGTCACTAGAAGAAGCTTTGAAGCCTACTCACAGCAATGTTTATTTTAAAAGCATAAACGTCAATATTACATCAATGCCATTATTTACTTTAGGGTGACTTACAATACAGAAACTACTAAAATACTTCGCAAGCTTTCTTGAAATGATAAGGTTAGCAGGCAGTAATTAAGCCGAATAAGAAGACTGACATCCTATTAAAAAAAAAAAAAATCAAAACACTTTTCTTATTCACAGTCAAAAAAATTCCAAAAGAGCCACTTTCATTATAAAGTTTCATATTTCTATCGAGTCACTACATAAAGACCAGCACCTCTGACTTCATGTGTATCAACTAACCTATGCATCCTGACCTTCCAGATCTGCCATGTAGCAATGTTGTCTACTATTACTCAAGTAACAATGAATTTTACAGGTTAGTTTTTCTTTTTAATTATTCCTTTGTCTGCATGACTGCTGATGCTTCAAAAGCACTCCAGAAGTGCATGCTTCTTTACAGACACAGTCTTTGCTCTCCCCCAGCATTTTATACTTATCCACACATCTAGTAATTGTATTCTTAATTATCATTTCTATTGATTCATCCAGCAGAAGAATCGAGTAGATTAAGTATGAATCAAGGGGACTATCAAGAATTAAAATTCATTCCCTACCAATCAAGCCTCTAACAAAAAACACTGTTAAGTAGGATACTGCCAGTTACAACGATCATTTGCTCGCTCACTCCATTTCTTAGTTCCTTAAAACTAGAGTGAGTACCATGCCAATCTCATGATTCATTTTATAACACTTTCTCTTGCCTTGAAATTGTGATTTGCATTGAGAAAATTCTTTTTACTCTGCACAAAGCGGTTTAAGAACATTTCTGAACTCCTCTGTGACGTAGATATAGAAAATTTTTTTTGTTCTTTATCCAATTGTCTTCTGTGACTGTCAATTCACCTTGACAATCCACTAGTTTCACTAGTTTTCTAACTAATTTTCATGTCTCTAGCAAATTACTTTAAAAAAAAAAAAAAAAGGGAGAACAAAGACTTTTACCGACCTAAATCTACCTTCCTCAGACATAGGCTGCTTTTTTCTTTTTAATATCCACCTTTTAATATCCACCTTCACACTGCTTTTTAGCCTGCTCACTTCCCTTTGGCCCCCCTAGACTTTTTCTTTTGTTAAGTGCTTTTGCATTCACTTCACACCACAAGCATGGAGTTTACTCTTCTCTCTCATTTTTAGATTCTTCATAAGGAAGTACCTTCATTTTTGTTAATTCCACACTTGTTAGGAAATAATTAAAAATACAACACTGAGTTAAACAGGGGAATCAAAAATTCTTTATTTTCCCTAATTTGTAAAACATTTGCTGGACTGTCACTTCACAGTATTAAAATTTCATTGCAAACGGGATGCAGGCTCAATTCTTTCTTCTACTATTAGAAAAAAGTATTTTAAAAAAGCTATATGTACCTTTTGTGAAGCTGACTTACACCTCAGTATTTCAGCTAACAATAAGTGCTTTGTCCATTCAACAGAGCACAGTACAGAAACATGAAAACTGGTTATGACCAACCCTGCAGATACTGAGGTCCAAAGCATAATTTAAAATGTCACTGCTCCCAGCCAACAAGCTAGTTCCTCTAATTAGCTCAGAAAAGTCAGGTCCTCTTCCAGTAGCAGTTTGATGCAGTAATTTAGACATCACTAAACCACATTTCACTGTTCAGTGTTAACATAGACTCAATATTGTCTCAAATTTGTTGAACCTGATGGGACTTGCACACTCAAATATATTTTTGAGAGAAATACATTAACATTCCTTTTTCCCAATAAGACAAATGCACCTGATTTCTGCTCAGATAATACTGGTTCTCAAATCTGCAACGTGCAAAAACAGTACGTCTCTCAAATTCCAGTTCCCTCTCTATTATGTAATGTCAGAGAATATGTATAAAAATGTAGAGACTAAAAGAAAGAAATGGGTAAGGTCAATTCAAGCAAAAAATGGCCTAAAGCTCAACTACAGCCTAACTAAGCAGAGCAACAAACATCTATTTTCATTTACAGTTCCCAGAAAGTGATGTAGCTGATGAAAAGGAGTTTCCATGACTGAACACAGTTTGAGTGAAAAATGAGCAAGCCCTTCAAAACTTGCTGCCAGTAATTTGCCTAAAGCTCCTGCATTGGTTTTTAAGGTAAAGAAACTATTTTCAGCTAGCAGTAGGTTTTTTTTCTTGTTTTATTATTCCTTTTGCTTTCAAGACTCCGTAAGGCCCTTAGAACCGTGAAAGTCCTATGGGCATTTCCCTTAAAGGGTATCTCTGCGCTCAGGCTAAGGGACAAGACAAGGACTAGGGGCCAGTAAATTATCATTTTCTGGAATCAAGAAAGTCCAGATAGCCTTCAAAACTTTAGGTACATAAAATGTACCTAATTAGTGTACATAAAATGTGCTTCAGCAAAAATAAATTCTCTTCACATACCTGCCTAAGAAAGGAATTTCATTTGATCCCTCCCCTTTCAGAATCAATGTCCTCACCCCACCGGAATATACATTCCATAAGCTTGTTGCCAACTGAGGTCACGAACACCATGCAATCAAGTGGCCCAATTCCAAAATTTAACTCATATTCGTACCTCATCACTTTCTCGCACTCTATGCGTGCAATCATATCAGAGAAAGGGCAGCAGGATGATGTGAATTCTGCCTAATTATTGAAAGACAGTCCATCACTTGCCACTTGCACGAATCTTGCTTTCTGCAATATCTGATTTGAGTTTTATTCAACCTCCCACATCGCAGAACAGGAAAGAGAGAAGCAGAGAGGAGAATCAAACAATAGCATGCAACTGCCTATTTGTAACCCATAATTTAGTTAACATTTACAATGAAATGCCACATCAGAGGTTTAGAAGCATTTGTATGCAAGCAATGCATGATAAGGGTTTTAGAATGAGGAGTTGGACTGAACAGACACTTCACTATAATGACTATTATAAACATAATTGTGTTCCTATAAACAATTAAAACAATTAGAGGCATCTTCCCAACACTCTACATAGAAGTGTTAAATGCAAAATGATCCTCCAAACACAAAATTAACTTTTGTTCTGTTTTTGCCTAGGATTAAAATCACACAGATGGGTTTTAAAACTGAAGAACTGTTAATTAAAGACATGTTTGGTGTTGTATAAAACATACGAAAGAAAATACTGTGAGCATTCCCCAAAGCCTAAGAAACACACAATTCTAAAAGAATGTGATACAGTATGAGATAACTCATGCAATTAGCACACTTTTGTTAGAATATTGGTTATACAATTAACACTTGACATATACTGTACTTTACAGCATTTAACCCACAGGCTGTTTGGAAAGTCCTGCAATTGAACACCAGCAGGGGTTAACTTTTATCCAAAGTCCCCTTTCTCTAACTAAATTTTCTACTTATCTTTGATTCTGCCTGTGCCTCTTTCCGGCACAGGATGTCAAAAGGAACACAGTATCCGGAAGACTCTGTATTATTTCAAGCACCTGTTCCTTTAATATCCATCCATACTCATAATTATATGCAAATACAACGCACATGTTTGTATACAGTCACACACGCACCATCAAGCTACAGATGGGAGAAGGAAAAATCATGAAACAGGTTGGAAGGGCTGCTCTAAGAGATTGCTTAGCCAGCTTCTATGCCTCTCCTATGTTAATAACTCAATAAGGAAAGCATAAAGAAGAAAGCAATAGTGAATCTAGGGGTTAAAAAGCCCTCCCTAAAAGAAAAAGAATGTCAGACTTTAAGTTGCTGCATATGCCACCAGCTACATAAACAACATGCAAAGCTTGGCTCTGTTAGGAAAATGTTGTTAAGGAATCCAGCATCTACAGTACATCAAACACTGAAGTACTGTCCTGAATTAGTTGCTGCTGCTAAGTGCAGTCATGAAATTCAGTGAATAGCACCAATTGCTCAATTTGCTTCTGGCATCAAGTTATACTTCCAACAGTGACTGGTAAACAGCTAAAAATATTACTCTGATGCATTCTTCTTCTGCTAGGCAATACTTTTTACTTTTTTTTGGTCCTGTTCTGGCAAAAGTAAGGTCTGTGTCATATCCTGTCAAAACACAGCAAAGAAGAAAAGCCAAATTTTTCTATTTTAGCAAAGGCTGTGAAGATTCTGCAGTTTTCTCTCCCATGTAAAACTAAAACAAAGCACTTTTATTTTGTTGCTGCATGATCATCATTCAAAGAACAGTGATTTCCTTATCTGGTTCTAATTGCTGTTTTGTGGTATATTTGACAAAATGTACCAGCAACGCAATAAAAGTACTTTTTTTTCCTTTGCGTTTTCAAAAAATACATCTTTTGGCTGTGAGATTAATAAAAACACACCGAAGTTAGCAAAAACTCTTTGTTGTTTCTGACTGTTAGCCAAAATTTAAAAGCTCAGATTTTTTAACACCTCCACACGCAGGCAAAAGTTTTTTTAACCAGGTATTTAAAGCTACTTTGTAGTTGCATCCCACAGATTTCTAGAAGCATCTCCACATCAACTGCTCATCTGCTGTTTATAAAATGTTCTATAAAAGAATGAAGAGATAGCATTAAATGCAAACAGTGTATGTTTGAGCCATGATATGACAAAATAAAGGTGAAGGCCCAACTCCACCAGTGGAGCTTCTATACAGTCAGTTCCCTCAAATTTGTCCACATTTGAATCAAATCACTTCTAGTTATCTTTTCAGAAAATTAAATAGACCTTGTAAAGGAGAACCACTTACTGCTTTCTATACAGCTTAGACGAAGACCCATACAGCTTCCTGTCATGTCTTCAACACAGGTGAGCAGAAGATACATAAAGAAACTTGACTCCTGGTTTAATGCAATTACTATTAAATCCTTTACAACCATTAAAACTGACAGCTAATTGCATAAACACAGAATAAGTTTCTTATTATTTCACAGTCCTTTACCCTTACTAAGCTTAAGGAATAGCATTTTCCAAAAAATTCTAAGCAAATATAATTTCTACAGTATCACCTGGAATTGCAATTTAATCAGAAACTCTGAAAAATCAAAGTCTTCGCTATCACATGGCAGCCTTCCAAATATATGCAACTGTTTTTGGAACACCAAATACATACTGACTTTGAAAATTCCTAACCTGGAATGTCATACCATTCCTAGAAGGAAAGGCAAAATCCTGGGCTTTTTAATGGAGGGGAATTTTTTTTACTTCAGATTCAGTAGGACTCTACCTTTATTTGTCTTGAGAAATACTGTCTATCAGAATCAAAGTAATGAATACAGCTGGCTCATTTTGTTCAGAAATACTGTGCATTGACAAGACTTCTTTAACTATAATAAATTATCTATAAATACAAGTTTACCAAATTTCCCACAAAAGCAATTCCAAAAATAAGGATTTGCAGCCAAAATATTTTGGCACACAGCACTTCTCCAGAATTTCAAATTCCCTGAAAGAGGAGTCCTGAATAACTCTTCTAGTTGTATCACTTACCTACTTTCTATTTTACTTCACACAGAAGTACCAGTCAAAGGTAAGAGGTAATAAAAATAAGAAAAATCAGTCATATTTTCAGGACTACATTTATTCTAGAAATACACATATTCATGAAATTAAAACATATCTTAAAGATCAGAGCTGTAAGTCAAACCCAAAAAGCTTCAGTTCTAAAGTAATCCAAATGCATCTACAATGAAAACAATTACCTGCTATTAGCTTTTGAAGGGTACTCTTATCTCCGTTAACAGCAGCAGCATGCACTTCAGATGCTAAGGAGGAGCCAGTGAAGAGGCAGTTTTTTGAAATATTCATACTCTTTCAAGGTATTACCATAGGTCAGATCTGCACCACCAACATTTTTTGTAGGAATTCAGCTCTAGAAAAAACCCAAAACCGCAACAATAAAACAGAATTAATTTTACAAGGAGTCATTAAATAGCTCAAACAATGCTAAAGAGAATAAACCGTTCAGTCAAAAACAGAAAAAACCCAAACATGTTTCTTATCCTTGGATTAAATCTACCTCCAGCCAAAATTCACCAGAAAAATAAAAGCCTACGTTAAGAAGACACATATTGTTGCTTCCTTGTCTTAAACATAAATTTCAGTCAATTAGCTTTGCAAAAGACTGCAGATAGAGTAGTGCTTATCTACAAACCCAACACACCGTTCTTTAGAGTGTTGACATGTATGCTTCAATTCAGTACACACTGAAGTCTGTTAACAAGTATCAACTTGTTATACTCCTCCAGTATAGAATCACAGAATATCCTGACTTGGAAGTTGGGATCATCGAAGTCCAGCTCCTGGCCCTGCACAGGGACAGCCCCAAGAATCACACCATGTGCCCAAGAGCGTTATCCAAATGTTTCTTAAACTCTGTCAAGCTTGGTGCTGTGACTGCTTCCCTGGGGAGCCTATTCCAGTGCCCAACCACCCTTTGGGTGAAAAACCTCTTTTTAATATCCAATTTAAACCTCCCCTGACATAACTTCAGGCATTCCCTTGGGTCCTGTCACTGGTCAGTGACAGAGAGATCAGTGCCTGCCGCCCCTCTTCCCCTCACGAGGAAATTGTAGACTGCAAATAGTCTTCTCTTCTCCAGGCTGAATAGACCAAGTGACCTCAACCACTCCTCATATGGCTTCCCCTCAAGTCTCTTCACCATCTTTGTTGCCCACTTTTGGACTCTAATAGCTTCATGTCTTTCTTACATTGCAGCGCCCAAAACTGCACACAATATTCAAGGTGAGGTGGCTCCAGTGCAGAGCAGAGCGGGACAATCCCCTCCCTCAACCGGCTGGCGATGCTTTGCCTGATGCCCCCCAGGACATGGTTGGCCCTTCTGGCTGCCAGGGCACTGCTGACTCAGATTCAACTTGCTGTCAATCAGGACCCCCAGGTCCCTTTCCATGGCACTGCTTTCCAGCATCTCATTCCCCAGTCTGTATGTACATCCAGGGTTGCCTCATCCCAGGTGCACAGTCCTACACTTGCCCTTGGTGTGTTGGTTGGTGACTGGTTGCCCAGTCCTCTAATTCGTCAAGGTCTCTCTGCAGGGCCTCCCTCTTCAAGACAGTCAACAGCTCCTCCCAGAGTGGTACTGTCAGCAAACCTTGTTTAGTATTTCTTTGAATCTTGCATCCAAGTCATTAACGAAGATGTTGAAGAGCACTAGGCTGAGGATGGAGCCCTGTAGAGTCCCACTAGTGACAGGTCACCAGCCTGACTTTACCCTACTCATTATAACCTTTTGCACCTGACCTGTGAGCCAATTGCTCACCCACCTCATGATGCGTTTATCCAGCTGTGTGTGGGACATTTTGTCCAGAAAGATGTACCAGAAGGATTTCCAGTACTGAAAGCTTTACTGAAATCCAAATTAAGATTACATGAGCTGGCTTCCCTTGGCCAACTAGGCGGGTTACCTCGTCATAAAAGGAAATGAAGTTTGACAAGCAGGACTTTCATCTTGCGGATCTGTGCTGGCTGTGACCGACAACTGCATTGTCCTTCAGGTTTTTTTCAATAACTGCCAGAATAATCTTCTTCATAATTTTACCAGTCACTGAAGTGAGACTGACAGGCCTGTAGTTTCCAGGGTCATCCCTCTTGCACTTCTCGAAAACGGGACAATGTTAGTCAGCACACAGGGAATTGGGACGTCTCCAGATTCCCAAGACTGCTCAAAAATCATTGAGAGAGGCCCGATGATAACATCAGCCAACTCTTTGAGGATTCTCAAATGAATCCCATCAGACCTCATAAACTTATAGGGAGCAGCAGATCCTGCACAAGTTCAGGATCAACTGGGAGTGCGTAATTCTCATTGTCATGGTTCTCCAGCTCAGGGTACTGGGATCCCTTTAGCCTGTCATCAGTGGTGAACACCGAAGTAAAGGAAGCATTAAACATCTCCATTTTGTCTATGTCCCTGTTTGTAAGGTAATCATCCTCATCTTGTAAATGGTTGATCTTATTTTTGTGCTTTCTCTTGCTATCCATGTATTTAAAAAAACTCGTTTTATCGTCACCCAAATTTCTGGTCAGCTTCAACTCCAACTGAGCTTTGGGCACACAAATTTTCTCCCTACAGTGGCAAGGAGCATCTCTGAATTTCTCCCATGTCACCTGACCTAGCTTCCACTGGGCATACACCTTCTTTTTTTGCCTTAGCTCCAAAAGAAGATTCCTGCTCAGCCAAGCCAGCTTGACAGTCTGCTTGACTTCCAACATCCTGGAATTGCCTGCTCGTGTGCCCTTAGGAGGTGGTGTTTAAAAAGTGAGCAGAACTGATGGACTCCACTACCTTCAAAACCATTTTCCCAGGCGACCTTACTAACTAATTCCTCATTTTCTTTACATTTTACCTTTCCACAAAAAAATAAAATAAAATAATGAAACATTCAGAGGCAGCAGTGTAAAAGTCAGCAAATACTGAGGAACTTAATAAAGCAGCAGAAGCATCCTAATTATATCAACAGCAATTTTTACATAAAACTGCATCCAGAAGAGAACTGATAATGCTCATAGTTTCCAGATGAAAGGAGCAGCCACATCTGCATAAAGGGTCAGTAACCATACAGGTGAGAGAAGCAACTCATTATCTCTACAGCAGTTCCCAGTACAGCATCATAACTCCATTCAAAGAGCTAATTCTGCATCAGAGAAGTTCTGAAATATTAAGAGGAACTATAAAAGGAAAATATGTAATGTTCCTCAGATATTTCTCTCATGTATATGACAAACAGATGAATTGCTATGTCAAAGACTTGTTTGATAAAGAACTTCATTAACAAAAAATGAGGCATTTATTCAATAAAAATAAAGAAATAAGTACAAGATCTGATTATAAAAATTTAAATAATTTACAATATCTGAAATATACATCATATCACCGGAATGAGGTAAATAATTCACTTTTCTTCTTTAAGCTAACATGTAGAAAAATGTTAGCCTTGTCAAATCAACTGAAATGAAAGGATATTCATATGGACAGCAAGACCTCTTCAGGTATAGGAAATTTCATACCAAACTACAGGAAGTCTACTTTGCGTTACAGACATAACCAGAATTACATAATTTTTCTACTCAGCAAATGACAAGGTTGTTAAAATTTAAACATGATTGCTCTATCTAATTTTACTGATACAGTTTCCAAGTGAAGAACGAGCTATGAAAAAATATCAAAGATCTTTCAAATGTGAGTTAATTCAGAAGATAAAACATGAATTCTACAGATCGAAGAGCACAAGTTCTTAAGGTAGTCACAGCAGAACTGATAAAAGCCAAGTTTCACTTTCAGACTATAAAATACTACATGATTTGTGGGTGTTTTCAGCTTATGAAGCTGACAGGCCACAAGACTTTTGCAGGCTGGCTCATAAAGCCAGAGCCTGTCAGGCTCTCTTTGAAACAGAGCCAGGCTTGACTTGGAAAAAGCTGATGTACAGGACTTTCTTTTAAATGGCGTTACGCTCTGTTTCCCTCCTTACACTCGTGTACGTACTGAAAATGTGACAAATGAAAAGAGCAGCTTTCCATGATCTTTTTGAGACAGCTCTGCGAGGTCTCAATGCATGTATGTATTCTGTGAGGTCCGAAGTTTTACTGGAAGAGGGCAAAGCCCCGAATTTCGGGCGTTCTTCACTTTCAGAATTTACAACTGAGGAAGTGCCAGTACAAATCTGTTGAAGCGTCAAAGGATAAACATCAGCAATGACGCTCCACTTTAGCTGAAGTTTCCCAGCCCTCTCCCACCAGCCGCTCTGTCCCCTCACACACACGTTTCCGAATGGAAGAAAAGTTGCTTCCCAAACTCCGAGAGCACGAGTATCACAACGCGCACACAGCACCCAAATAGCCCTCCTCGTATTCCCTACAGCTAAACCCGTGTCCCCAGTCCCGGCGGCTGAAGGAACAAGGCGGGATCCAAAGGAAACGCCGGGGCTCGCAGGGATGGGGCAGCGAGGACTCATAAGGAGCCCCAGCGCCCGAATCAGAGCGGGAAAGGGTGCACTGCCAGGGAGCACTCACACTCCACACACACACCCTCCAAGGCGGGAAGGGTTAACCCTGCCTTACTTCCCTCCCTCCCTCCCTCCTTCCCGCGCTGCAGCTGCGCCCCGTAACTCACCTCCACCCCGCCCGCCTCCTCATCGCGCCGCCGCCGCCCCCGGGTACCGCCCCTCGGGCAGCCCCGGTGCGTTCTGGGACCTGCGCCTCCTCCCGCTCTCTCTTCCCTCTCCTCCTTCCCTCCCTTCCCTCTCCTCCTCCTCCGTGCCCTCCCCTTCCCGGAACTACGGATCCCGGCGTGCCCCGGGAGCGCGCGGCGGAGCGCGGGGCCCCGCGGTGGAACTTGCCCGGGTGTTTCCTGGCGACGGGGGGAAGTGGAGGAGCCGCCGCCGCCGCCGCCGCCGCCGCCGCCGCGGAGAGTGGGAGCCGCGCTTCTCCCCGCTCCCCGCCGGGCGCCCGATCTACCATGAGACCCGCCATCTTCCCGCCCCTGCCTGACCCTGGCTGCCTCCTGCTCCTCCTGGTAAAAGCCGCCGGCTCCCCTCTGCCCCTACCCTGCCCTTCCCCGCGCCGGCTCGGGGTGGCCGGCGGGCCCCGCTCGGGGCTCTCCCGTCCCTCGCTCGCTCCTTGCCGGCCGGCTGCACCTGCTGGGCGGGGGAGGGGAGGGAGGAGCGGCGGCCCCGGCGGTGTGGCCGAGGCCGATAGGCTGCGCGCCCGGGGTGGGGCCGCGCCCGGGGCAGGGGCCGGGGCCGGGGCCGGTCGGACGGTGCGGCCTCGCCCCGGCCCCTCCGGGTGCGGGACCCCGCGGGGAATGACCGTAACGGGGCTGCTCTGCAGCCGCCTGGAACGAGGCTGTGTGTTCAGGTGGGGTCGGCCTCTCCTCGCAGGCAGCGGGCGGCAGGACGAGAGGACGAGGTCTTAAGCTGCGTCAGGGGAGGTTTAGGTTGGACATTAGGAGGAATTTCTTCGCAGAAGGGCTGATTAGACGTTGGAATGAGCTGCCTGGGAAGGTGGTGAAGTCACTGTCCCTGGAGGTGGCAGGATGTGGCACTCAGTGCCGTAGTCTAGTTCACATGGTGGTGCTTGATCAGAGGTTGGATTCGATGATCTCAGAAGTCCTTTGCAACCGAATTGACTCTTTGATCTCTAATTGCCAGACCTACAGCATTTTTTGATTTATTTCTTTCTTTTAGGCTGGCATTACATGCATGACCTAAGCCACCTTCTGGCTTTGCACATACACAAACGCAATCACTGATATGTGTGTTCTGTGGAGATAAGTTGGCTGTATTGTACTAGGTCTTTTTTTTTTTTTTTTTTTTTTTTTTTTTTTTTTTTTTTTTTTTTTTTTTTTTTTTTTTTTTTTTTTTTTTTTTTTTTTTTTTTTTTTTTTTTTTTAACAGACGTATGTAGTGATTCTTGCTTTTCCAGACTTGTATTGGACCAGGTTCTGGACCTTTCATAGCATAAGTGACTTGTAGAACTAAAGGTGACTTGTGTGAATAAATTGGAATAGAATTTTTCTCTTAAGATACCAATGTGTTTAATCAGTCTATTTTAAGCATTTGGGAGAAAAAAAATGGCCAGGAATTAAGGAATAAATAGAGGTAAAGGTAGATCGAGCTTTGGGGGTCCAAAGAAGAGCACATAGTAATATAGCTGCTAATGAATGAATTGCTTAGGAATGTGAGGACAAATACTAAATGAGCAGTACAAGTACTCATTATGTGCACTTCTACTTCGATAAGATCTGGTTAGATTATTACAAAAATGCTGTCATTTCAGGTTTGGTAAATATACATGATTGGTAGAGTTTGAAAAAAGCACATTTGAAACGTTTATATATGGATGACTATTTATAGTGTGCAAACTCACTATGTGACTATATGAGAGACTAAAGGAAGAACCTAATATTTTTCAGTGACATCTGTGTGTTAAAACGTTGTTGCTTAGGTGCTAGATTGGTTTTCAACATTATTTTAAATACGGAGACTAATGAGCAAAATCAAAGAGTGTGTACTGTTTAAAAGTGCCATTTAAATGAGCAAGTACAAGTTTGAAAAAGCATACATGAGTTAATGAAAGCATTTTTCTTTCTTAGTGGCACAGTTAATCAATGCTGATTTAATATGCATCATTTAGAGACATGTTTGCCAACAGAAAAAAAATAGGAAATGGCTGTGATCTGAAACTTGTCTCTATTTTATTTGCTGTTTCTTTGAGTATGGGTCATTGAAACCCATTTCTAATGTGATTTAAAAGAACTGTATGCATAAAACCTTAAGAATACACATCAGAGTTGTTTTTTTAAAAATACAATTCGGTATAATGTTATCTGTGTCCCTATTCCGCATCATATCAGCCGTGGCCCTGTGCTGTAAGATGCCTAGCTACATGAGTCAAGGCAATAAATCGTTCCTTTTAGTAATTTTGTTAAGAGTTTTGTAAAAGTTGTGAGCAGACTGGGAGTGGCAGGGGACCGTTTTCTTTAAAATGGCTGAAAAACTTTGTATAAGTTGCTGTTTGTTTTCTTGTGGCATTCAGAGACTGATAAGGTGTATCAGATTGGCTTTAAAGTTCTGGTAACTTTGTTTTTCTTTTTATCAACTGCTATGGATACTTAAGTCCAGCAATGCAACTGTGATCTTGGACTTCTGCTCCACATCCAAAGGGTATACCATTCGGCAAAGCCTCTTTGTGCATGGCATATTTTGCGGATGTGAGCTTGTTCGTGTTTCATCAGTGATTCCTAGAACAAAACACACAGTGATAGCTCTGAAAACAGCTTACAAAGCTGGACTTGCTTAGTAATAGCAGTGAAGTCAACAGAAATTCTTTACCTTTCCAGACTCTTGGATAAGCATATTTCTTTTCTAGATGGGGATTTAAAATGCTGCAAAAAGAAGAAAAAGTACAATGTCAGTATCAAAGAAAGTTTGCTTGTCTAAAGAAGTTTGACAGTGGGAGATCACTAAAATTTTAGAGGGACTTGAGTTTCACTAATATTCTTCTTCCCTGGTCTCACTGATACCTGCCACTCCCAGCACAACCCTTTGCCCTTCCAACTTTTCAGCCTCATGTTGCTAACGTTGGACTGGGCTGCTGGAAGTTGAAAAGAGACTGGAGAGAGGACAGCGGGGGTACAGGTTGGCATGACCCTTGCCTCACAAGCTGAGTGGAGGGGCAAGCAGCACACAGCACAGGCTGTAGAGGGTCTTGTACAGCTGTTTCCAAGACTGGAATAAGAGATGCATAGTAATGTCTTGTGGGCCCTTGTAGATTAAGATGTTTCTGCCATGTTGGTCTATTGCTTAATACTGGATATGACAGACCTTTAAGATGAAACCAAGACAGTGGAATAAATGCTGATGGAAGAGTGGCTCATCACATTCTCCCCTAAGGCAAGGTGTGGCTCTTTGACTTTGCTCTAACCAATCATTCTGTGTTTGCCCATACTTGTAGTCGGGTATATTTTGCCTATAAAGACAGTTCTAGAACGAGACACTGTTGCACATGCTGCTTCTGCTTATGTTTGAGAGATTTTTGTCATATGGCTCAGTGCTTCGCTGGGAGGCTCATGCAGTGTCCCTGAGCAATAGCAATGACTAGAGGAAACCACCAACTGATCATGAGAGGAATGAGAGGGGAAGTTCTCTAACTGGAAAAAACCTGTAGGGTAATATTTCTGTTTCTTGTTTTACTGCCACTGCCTTTCATGTCTTGTTAACATGACACCAAGTACCCAAGCAGTGAAAGTAAAATGAAATAGAATTACGTCTTTTACCATAATGTTAAATGTGCAGTAAGTTGCCCAAAGAGAGGTTGAACACTCTGCACAATTTATGTATAGAGCATATTGCTGTGCATTTGCCTCTCTCCACATTTATGTTAAAACCTGAATTTTATAATTGGGAATCCTGCTCAAAATACTATATTCTGAATTTGAGCATTAGTCAAAGATTGTAGTTACAGGCAAAATTTAGGCCACTGAGCCTTGTACAATGGAAGGGGTTCCCTCCAAGAGTAGCATGGGATTTCTGAATTGTCTATCACCTGTCATGGTCTCTAAACAGTGGTATAGCAGTTAACTGAGGAACTTTCCCTGGGCTAGGGAGAGGACGCAGAGAAGTCCTGCATTCTTGTGAAGACGGCTTTTATTCTTCTTGCTATGCCATATGATGGGCAAGTTTCCTTTTTGGAGTGCTCAGGAGGGAAGAGAGAAGAAACTGAACTGTTCAGAGAGAAGACTTGGACAATGCTGGAAAATGTATAAATGAGTTACTAACAGTAAGATGTCAGAGACTGTTGCTGATGGCTGAAGGACACTGTGGTGACACACTCCATTTGATATCTTTTGATATCCTTACTGTTCTTCATAATGTGCTTTGTTTCTTGTTTGGCTGGGTTTTTTTGTGGGCTTTTTGGCAGAACAGCTTTCTTAAGCAAAAGACTGGTCCTCTTATTGCTTTATCAAGAATGCAGAATTACCACATCCTATCTGTTTTAATCAAACGTGGGTTTTTTTTAAATACCTAAGGATTATAAGCTGCTATTCAGGAGGAGCAATTGTTTACCTTGCAGGCTCTTTTGTAAGCCTCCCTTTACAGCTTCCAGATATTTTGTTTGCTTAAAGGGTGGGAATTGTCTCATGCAAAAGGCAAGTGTACAGATATTCTGTAAATGTTATACCAGCCCTTCTTCAAAAGCTCTTCAGGAGAGTCTAGAGGTAGGTTCAAGAATAGATTGTTCAATAATGGAGTGGGTTTGGATGCATTAGCAATAACTTGGTCATTGTTCCCTCTGCCGCATTTGAGAGTGAGTTCTCTAGTGATCTAGAGGAAGAAACATAGTAACATTTGGGAATGTAAGAGGAAGCAATGTAGGGTGTAGATATCAGTGCCTAAGGAGTATCTTCTTCCAAAATTCCACACTGGAGAAAACTTCCCAGAGAAGTAGAGGAGGACAGGTGCATTGTGGAGAATTAGGAAAGGAAGTGAGATCAAATTTCCTTTGAGAGTTCTGCCTTTACCCTTTCTTTCTCCCTGACATGTCTTGCTTCACTGGAAGCATCCTAAGCACTGGCAGAAACACATGCAATTCAAAATGTTAGTAATGTCAACTGCTGATGTAGTCTAATTAAAAAAAGAGTTAATAAATGAGATTTTAGAAGTTTGATAAACTTTATTTTTAAATTTACTGTCTCTCAGGTATTTAATTTTACATTGTTAAGAGTTACTCTGTCAAGTTATTGATATACTAAACAGTAACTCAGAATGTTTTTTTTCACTGCTGGTTGAGGATGCTGTGTTTCTCCAAACCAGCTGTAGGACTGTGTCCATATTAAATTATGCTCTGATGATTACAAAAAGTGCCTTCCAAAAAAGCAACAAGGTATATTGCAAAAAAATTCCATAATTTTTCCTCTTTTCATATATGCTACTACTGAGAAACTGACTACCCTGATAATATACCCTTTAAAGCTCAGAGCCATTCACGTGTCCTCCAGCAAAGTACCTGTGACTTGCAGCCTCTTCTAGAAAGGAACCAAACCTGTAAGCTCTTTCACGTGCATGCATAAACACCTTTAATCTGGTAGTGATCCATGAGATCTGCTCTTTGGGTAGCTGATAGAACAAATAGGAGAGGCTGAGGGAGCTGCGGTTGTTTAGTCTGGAGAAGAGAAGGCTTAGAGGTGACCTC
>NW_020955389.1:1729818-1787827 GCF_003031625.1 Empidonax traillii | reverse complement strand
CCTTCCGAGCCATCTGCTGAACTTCACTTCCATATGTTAATGTCTTGTACAGACAGTCCAACTCTGTACAGAACCTTCAAACGTGGTCACACGAGTGCCAAAGGAAAGGGAGGAATCACTTCCATTGGTCTGCTGGCTACACTTTTGGTAACACAGCCCAGTATGCAGTTTTCTTTGCTGCAAGGGTCATGCTGCTGACTCCTCTTTAACTTACTCCTAAAGACCTTTTCTGCAAAGCTGTTTTCTGTCTGGTTGGCTCCCAGCCTGTATGGGGTTATTCCACCTGAGATGCAGGACTTGGCCTTTGTTGGACTTCACAAGGTTTCTGTCAGGCCATTTCTCCAGCCAGTTGGTTGTGAGGTTTCTCTGAATAGCAGATCTCCCCTCTAGCTTATAAACTACTTCACCCAGTTGCATATTCTTAGGAAGCTGCTGAGGATGTGGTCTGTTTAATCATTCTGGTTAGAAGTAAAGACAAACCTTACAGCCAAAATTGATCTGGAGAAACTCCATTAGATGCCACTTGGACATTGTGTCTTCAGTTACAGCCCTCTGAGCTCAGCAGTTCAGCTGCTGCGTCACTCATATTATAGTTCACTTATTTAGTTCATGTATGGCCAGTTTTGTTCTAACAATACTTTGAGATGCTGTGTTAGAAGCTTGCTAAGGTCAAGGTGAACAATGTCCAGTACTCCTCTCTCATTTACAGAGCTAAATGGCTTGCTATAGAGAACAGTTAGATTGATTTACTCATTCCAAATATATGCTGGATGGCTTCTGGAAAGAAAATTGGTCTCTGTAATTCTCCTGGTGAGGCAGGAAAATACATTTGGTCTGGTTCTGTGGCTCTGTGTACTTCCAATTTGCTTAAGGGCTTTTGAACTTGGTCTTCTACTCATGTGGGTAATGCTTCTTTTCCCGGGTTCTCTACTCACAGGCTCATGCCTCATCAGTAGAAAATCAAAGACATCATTGAGTGTCTAAGCCTTTTCCATGTACTTTCCATACTAGTTGAGCAGCTGACCTACAATTTTCTTAGTCTTCCTTTTGTTGCCAGCATACCCGTAGAAACCTTCTGCGTTACCCTTAACATCCCTTGCTCAGCTCCAGCTGAGCTTGGACTGTTGCCTGCTCAAGCAGTGTTCCTCTACTCCTACCAAGTATTTATTTGCTTACCTCTACCTTCTGTGTACTTCCTTTTTTTCTGTTTTTAAACTCATCCAGAAATTCTGACAAACGACTTTCTGCGCAGTGAAGTGGACTGTTTCATGCTCCAGTGAGGTGGTCCTTGAAGATCAACAAGCTCTTGTGGGCCCTTTTGGCTTTCAGAGCCATGTTCTATGAGTGGCCTGAATAGTTATTAAGAACTGAATGTATTCAGTGATTCTGTAAGGTACTGGGTTTTTTTAATTAAAAATAAGTATCATAGTAGATTTTAGATAGGATTTAGTGTGAGCCCTAGTCATTGGTGGCCTATATGTGAAAGTTTCATTAGCAGCAGCCATGAAGTGAAACACTGGAAGTCCAATGGCTTGCTTCCTGGAAGACATAAATTACCACATTTTATGTGTTGGAATCTCTCAGCTGCTTCACTTTGGGACCAAAATGAAGGATATGCTAACCAACAGGGAGATTTCAGTTATATGTTTTGCTGCATTCAGTTTCAAAGAAAGATACTTTTCTGTGGCTTAGATGTCTTTAATGACTGAAACTCTGCATTTTAAACAGTTTTCATGAAAAGGAACCTGAGCAGATGTTAAGGCTCTAGAAATAGAGTTTAGTAAATGACCTGTTTCCTGGGCATGCTTTTTGCTTTCAGTGTGTCTTCTGTCTTGTCTGGCATCAGTGATTCTTGCATGTTTCTTGTGTGTTTCATTGAGGTACATCCAAAAAAAAAAGTCTGTAAGGGTGTCAGCTTTTGGGGGGTTTATTTTCATAGATTTGTGAAGGGGAGAGAAGAAGAGCACTCGAACCACTGTTGTAAGATAACTGGCAGTAAAGCTTATATTTTGTCTCCAAGCGGATTCATGTGGCAATTGGACATAAACATGGAGAGAACTTGTCCATTAGGAACTCTGCAAGGAAGTATTTTGAAAGACAAGGAATAGGTGCCTGTTCCAATGGTCTTGAAAAAGAAAACAACAGCTGTGATAGTGTTTTGCTGTTTCCCATAGCTGTCTTGATTATGAAGTGATGATATAATTAACTTTCTCAAAAGCTTCACAAAGGGAAAGCTTTTCAGTGATGTATTCATATTTGTAATCCCAAGAAGAGTTTTTTGTTCCTTTAGTCAATCTATCGCTTCTGGCTCGTATACTTTTTTGAAATCCCTTTTCTTAACTCTTGCTGAAAGCACTTAGCTCCTATATTCTTTGCCAGTCATAAAAATTATGAATTTTCATAAATGTGTATATAGGAAAACTTTTTTCCTTTTTTTAACTTCCTTCTCCCGGTTGAGTCAATTCACTTGGGACTTCGGACAGAATGATTGAAAGACGAATTGGTTGCTTCGCAAAGGTAATTATGTGGTGCAGGGGGTGAACAGTTAGGGGTTCTTTCCTACTAATGATCCGTTAATTAGTGAAGGGAGCTCAGCGAGTGTGCGGGCCTCTCAGGAATTACCTTTAAATGACATTTAAAACTGCTTTGGTTAAAAAGGTAAAATTGCAGGGGGGAGAGGTCTTTTTAGTATTTTTTTCCATCAACCTAGGCCAGCAGAATTTGCTAAACAGGGGTAAATGTGCGCATATAGTTAGTATTATATAGCTATGAAACATTATTTTAAAATAAGCCAATACATAGCTGTGATACCTTGCTGAGGATTTTGGTAACAGTTCTGGTTGCAGCAATCCTCCGTGTTTGCTTCGTGAAGCTCGTTAATTGCAGAGCCAGGGTGTCTGATACTTGCTCCCAGTTCAAGCACTGCACCATGTTAATGTGTTGATACTATTTTTAGGACCAGTCTGGAATAGTTGCTTGAATATTTTTGTGGGAGTCAGCTTGAAGCTGGCAGGTTTAATATTCCTTGGGGAGGTAAACCAGCAATGGGTTATCTCCGTATGACTTTCTTTTGTGCATTTCAAAATATCTGTGGCATGTGTTCTGTCCTCTGCATTATTTACTCTTCTGCTCTCCAGAACTATCTGGGATAAATTGACTGCATCTGTGCAGGCCCTTCACAGCTGTTTAGGGTAGAAAGAAAATAGCGCTTATGCAGTCTGAAATTAGCCCTTCATTCTTCAAGGTATGTGTGGCTGTGGTCCCAAAGGTGAATTTTTCTCTTCAGGTAGCATTGCTTTAATCAATGCTTTTCCATAGAAGATAGCCAGTGAATTACTGTAAAAGATTTCTTTTTTTTTTTTTTTTTTTTTTTATTCCCCTCCGCATGTAAATTGGGAGATTTCTCCAATGCTAACTTGTCAGTTAGGATGCAGCTGTGGAGTAGTGTTTCTATTACTGCTTATTTGGAAAGATCACGTCCCTTATCATATGTTATTTTAAGGTAGCAAATCATAAAAGCTAACATAAAAATTAAGGTAAAACATTTGTTAGAGACAAGCTAATGGATTGCCAGAGAGCTTTAATATACCGTGATTGGTAGTTTGCATGTGTAGAATGGAAGTTTGTGGAATGTGCATCATAATTATGCCTGGAGTGAAGAAAAAGAAATAATCAAAGTAACATAAGTTTAGATGATGTTTTAAATTTATTTATTCTAAAATTCAGAGTTCTGATGTTAAGGGAATTATACGCTGAGGCTACAAAACCCCACTGTATTTTAGAAAGTTTGTAATTTTGAAATTCTAAGGAGTTTTTCCACATTTTGATTCCTCAGAAAAAGAAGGAACAGCAACACAGGCCTGAATCTCGATGGTCTTACTGTACAGCAAACACTTCATACACTATGAATAGCTGCATCACAAACTACCGTAGCTCTCTTCTGATAGTTGCACAAACAAAACTTTAGGCTCCAGTTGAAATATTAGGAGGTAATCTGAGGAAAAGCGGCACCTCAATCATGCTGAAGGAAAAACAAAATCTGTAGCACAAGGAGGGTCTTAGTGATATTGGAAGTATTATTTCTGAAAGCTCTAGATCTGAGGTTACTGAGCAAGAGTGTTTGTGTCTGTATTCATGTGTGAGTTAGTTCTGGAGTCAATTGCAGGGTGTAACTTAACTGTGCCATGCTAAAACTGGAAGAGGGCAAGAGTTTAACTTGAACTGCTGATTGTCCTAGAATCATTCCTACATTTACTGTTCTGCCTTAGAGTTGTTGCTCCATTGTTTAGTTCTAATTGTCATCGCCTTTAGTGTCAAATAAGGGTGATCTGATTCATGGTGGCTATGATTCTGTACTTGCAAAAGGATTTTGTGGTTTGGAAGTACAAATAGGCAGCAGCACTAATGTGAATGGTACAATTAAAACAGTGTTATCAGAGGCTGGTTTGTCCACTTCCCTTCCCTTATGTTGCCTTTAGAGTACAAGTTAAACCATTATGTTTTGCATTCTTTTAGTTGGGCTGGGTGAGAAGAATGACCCCAGCTGTATTTTTTTATTTAAGTATTTTGTTTGTCTACTTCTCACTTTTACTGTCCTTTTCCTTTTTCCTCCTTAACTAACGGGGTACCTCAGCTGCACAGTTAAAGAACTGTGGGTCCAACTTCCAGTGATAAATGCTAATAATATGTGTTAAATACAGATTTCTCCAACACTGCATTTTTAATATGCCACCTGACTGCTATTTTATCTAAATTGATTGTTAGATGGTTTTATCGTGGAGGGCTAGTTGATGTGTGTTTATGGTAGCCCTTATTTTGGCATTTGTGCAGTTGGTTTTGGTAATTTATGTCTACTTTTAAAATAAGTTTCAGCCTGAAAAAGTAAACTGAACAGGGTTGTCTTTGCTTAAAGTTCCCGCTTCTCTTGATACTTCAAAGAGCTGGAAAACCTGGTGCTTTGGAGCAGAGGAGTAAAAATGTATTCAGCATTGCAGCTAGATTGTATAATTAATAAACAGCCAAGCAGATAGAAATGAGTAGGTGTTGATCACTTCACTTGAAATGAGTTGGTTTTGTCCTGTTGAAGAATAAACTCGGTGTGTATTAAAATCTACCAAGGTAGAAATTCTGTTATTTTTGAAGCAGTACAATGTGTGTAGGTAGCAAGTGTGGAAAATTCAGTTATCTTCTAATATATTCAGTCCTTCAGATTATTCCAAGGCAGCAAATATTCACGTGACAAAGGAAATATGGGTTGTTGTGGAAACGCTACATCTACTTTTGGTTTCTTCCTCTAAGATTATGCTTCAAAAGAGAGATTCTGAATTCCATGGCCACTCCTTCCACAGAATGCCATAGAATATCTTGTTTCATTTTAATATGCATTTTCATCAACAGTCCAAAAATGAAGAAAACATACATTTATTTATGTTATTTTTTAAAAAATCATCTATTTCCTTGTTCTGCAATGGCCCTGTGTGTAAAGACTACAATAAAGGGCACAGGAAAAATTGTAGAAAATCATAATGAATAACAGGGTAGTTTGTTGCTTTCTGTAATGCTACATGTGGTTCTCAAAACACAGTTCCTAATAAGCCTTCTATTTAGACTTGACTGTTTATATGACAGCACTCACAATTTCTTCTCTACTGTTGCACATCAAAATAACTTCCAAAATATTTCAGGTGCAAAAATGGCTTTGACTTATCTTAAAATGCAAAGAGGATATTGAGAAATGATTTGCATACAAGGTTACATATGTGATCTGTGATGTGAGGAATGGAGTTGCAAGTACACAGTCTCGGAGGTTTAAACTGTCGACAACAAATGTTTTTGCTAATGGGTTGTACGTGTAGTGGCAATGGCCAAAATAGAGATCAGGGCCTTTTTCCTTGAGTTGGTGAAAAGCGGCAGCAAACTGTTCTGCTCTGCTGGCCTTGCCAGAGTCTTGACAAGACTGAGCTACCCTTTATTTCATGTTGCTGGATCATGCTTTAACTAGTTGAGAACCCTGAGGGTGCTGGCTTTCATATACAGCAACAGCTGCTTAATTTGTGCTAATAATTTTGGAGATTGCATTTGTATTTTATATGCTTTATTCCTTCTTGAAAGTGTATCTTTGTTGCCAGACAATCAGAACAGTTGGTAGATATGGGAAAAAAAGAGTTGTCAGAACATGAGGTTGTGTTTTTTCCTAAAAAGTGGCAGGAATCAGACCTTTTCTTTCAGGGGAATTCTAGCTGCTTGTGTAAAAGATGAAACTTTGTACATAAAATATCTAAAGATTCAGAGTTTAGTTCCCAGTGGAGCAGAATTCATGGCTTTAAAGCTGTAAAACAGGCTTTAAGGTAGATTCCTATTTCTGAGGATGTGGAGCATTCTGAACATCATTCACGAAGTTGTTCAGACATCTGTTTACATCTTCTTTAGGTGTATGGACTGTGTTGCCTCAAAGTGGATGTTTAAGACAAGGGAACCAGTGTGTTATGACCCTGACTAGAGATTACCCTTTTCCCTCCAGGCCAAGAGAAATAACTGAAAATTAGAAATAGTTCAACTGAAAATAAATTGAAGGTCTTATCTCTGTAACATTTTTTTAGACACGCTTCATGTCATTTTTTTGAGCCCTGACTTAAACATTTTCTATAGAAGACAGTGATCCATTGGTTTGTGCCTAGAGAGTTAAGCTTTAGAATTATGTTTGGGTGCGTAATTCAGCTACTAATAGCTTTAGGGAAAAAATGCCATGTGTTGGACTGTACTTTGTGATACTAAGGTTTAATTTGCATCTCTTCAATGGACTTTTTGAATTAACGTCTTGTGTCTTCTAATAATAGTTCACAAACTGTTGAGAGCTTAATTTAGCCATTTTTCTGGGACCCCTCATTGCTTCAGGCTGCTGAGATATCTCTGTGGCTATGAATCATTCCCATCATTCCCAGTTGTACATGAGAGTCCTGCAACTCCTTTGCTTGTGTGTTTAGTTCAGCTGTAGGAACCATTGGTCTGAATTATTTTTCCTGATTTGGAGTGTCAAATCAACATAACGTGTATTTTCAAAGATACTGTTATAGATTGTGATATTTTTTCCCCAATATTTTAATTGGAAAAAAAGTTCTTTATTAATAATAAAGACGTATAGTTACACCAAATATTCCTTCCAGATACATAAAATGGGAGTAGATGACAAGATATATGAAGGGAAAAATCACATTACCTCTTTTTAATATGGTGGTCTCTACCTAGTTCTGTGCAGTTATAGCACTGTTTGGCTAAGTCAATTTAAAAGTGAATTGTCTATCAAGGCTAAGTGAGTTTGCTTTTCTAATATATATATTATCTGTATTTCAGTTTAGTTAGATTTTTTTTCTCTGTTCTCTTGGAAGTTAGTAACTGCACTCTTTAAATCTATTTTAAGTAGTTTCCCTTGAGCATTTTACATTTCCCTGATTAAATTTAACATATGACTCTTGAGTGAAGAATAATAGGAAAATGATCTTTTGTTACCCATTTAAACATTGCTCTGAAAACTTAACTGTAACTCAGAAGTGATTGTTAGTTAGTGTTTTGAACTAAATAGCTTTGTCTCATAGTCCCGTAATGAAAGCAGCTTACATTACTAATGAAAACCCTGCATAATCAATGGGGATGGCAGCAGTCAAAGTTATGAAAATGTTTGGGCACAGCCTGGAATCAAGTGGTGACAATTAAGAGTTGAACTGCTCTCACTGAGGGAGTGAATAATGTTCTTTTTTTATTTTTCCCCACCATTCTCTATTTACTGTTATCTCTCTCTGCTCTGAACTTTGTGCTTCATTATAGGGCTTCTGGGAACGCTGCCAGCGAGATGCTCCTGATTGATGGTTCTAAAGCCAAAATTCAGGGGCTCTTACAATGTCTGCCAGCTTTGGCATTGCTGCCTCCTGGGATTGCTTTCAATTTGTATCATCCTACAGCAGGCTGTAAACCCGTCTGCTTCCTGTTGTCCAGGAGTTTAATGCAGACCTCAGAGTAGCAGGAGATTAGTGGCATGCATAAAGAAAGAGGTACTCAGGAACTGAAAGTCGGCTGCAGAGTCCTGTGGGGCTTGGACTTCAGATAGTAACTTCAACATGTCAGTCTGGATTAGATGTGGGCTGGAGCTGGCTGGAGAATGTAAAATGATTTTGTGTTAGAGGAGAAAGACAGTTTAGTTGTGTGCCTTGAGGATTTCCCAGCAGGAAGAAAAGGTAAGTGGAATGTTTAGCAACTGAAAATGAAGGCTGTTCTTGTTGACTGCCTTGCAGGTGTAGTACTAATTAGAAATCATAATGCTCAAAAAATACATCTTCTGTATTCTTCAGATAGTTTACTTTGGAAATGAGGACCTCTGTTTCATTATGTGCATTAAAAAGTAAAGACATGAAGAACTAAAATTCAAGAGACCTGTTTTTATTTTCCCTTTCTTGTAGTTTTAAGATTGTGCTCATTTAAACTGTTAAACTTTTCTGCCAGAACGTACAATAAACTTGAAAAAGAAATAGTGCTAAACCTAAAGGCCTGTCTCTTCTGTCCAGTTAGCAATTAAAGAACAGCACTAATTGGTAAGAGTAAAATATTAATAAAAGGTTGATCTAAGTCTCCTGGATTACCAGTGGGCTTTATTACTTGGATGTGTGGAGTGGTGATTGAGCAGCAACACTGTCAGTAAAAGGTGAGTTGAAACTGGGTGTGCTTTTATTGCCTCTTTGGGAAAGGGATGTGAAACCTGGCAGAGGTTCCTTGTTTGGTTGAGTTGGGTTGGTTTTGTCCAAGCATTTTATTTTGTGTGAGGCTGCCTGTGTGGCATTGCACGAGTCAGAGGGGGATGATAATGGCTTTCAGGTCTTTCACTGGAAACAATCAGAATAAATCTCAGATAATTTGTAGGTACTCCCTGGAAGTGACTGGTACTGGCTCCAGGCAGAAGTGGCAGAGTGATTGGCTAACTTTGTGAGGATCAAAATTTAATCAGAAAACTAATGTTTCTGGATTAATTAAACACCCCAATAAAAACATGACCAGTGTTACCTTCAGAAACTTCCAGGAGCCTGAGCTGTGATGTTCATGCTTTATTTGGCAGTGTTTCTGAGGACCAAAAGAGTAAAAATAAATGTGTCGTCTCCTCTTCTTCCCTCCCCCCCATATGAGCTAAATTTTATCTTTGTGAACGCTTTGTTCAGTTCCTGACTTTTTCCCTCCAGCAATGCATTCTGTAAGTGCAGCTTTCTGCATTCGTTTTAGTCTGTAGCTTATCTTGTCATTTTTTTGTAGTGTTAATTGATTGTGAGTAGATTATAAACATGCTAATATAACTTCCGTAGTTTCATTCAAGTATTTAATATTTTAATATCCTACTCTTTATTTTTAAAAATCTTTTTATTTTATAACTTCTTAGTTTTACCTTCAGATTTTCATAGTATAAACAATTAAAAATAAAACATATATACCTTATTTATATAAATATGTATATACATATATGTACATGTACATACATATCTAATTTTATTCAATGTAAAGGCAGCAACCTGAGTTGTTTTCAGGTGTACTTACATAACCAATTTCCCTTTTAAATTATATTTTTAAGATGCGCTGTTCAGTGGGTTTGTAGCTACCTTGGGAGGTCAGTTTGTAACTGAAGAAAAAAAATAATTTTCAAATATGAACAGCCGTCCATGTGTCCTTCCACTGTAGGCCAGTGGAATGCAAAGTTTACATTTAAAAGTAAAAAAATTAGGAAGACTTTTTTAACCATTATATTTTTCAGAACGTGTGTTTAATACCTGTTTTATAAAGTGTATTGTGATGTTCAGAAATGATTTCCTCAAAATGTCTTGTTTTCTGCCCACGGATATGAAGCACAGGCTTGAGAAAGGTCAGAAAATATTCTCAAAACATTGTAGCTTCTTAGCAATTTAAATAGAATTTATATTTCTTCATGTTAAATATTAATGCTAGTACTATCAAAAATCCTCTTGCGTCTCATGGAACAGCAAGATTACTGGGTCAAAAGGATGTGTTTTCTTCCTTACAGGCATTACACCTTAATGAAAGCTTCTGCTGAAGTGCATCTTGCATATTTATTGACATTTCTTCAAGGAATGTTTTTTTCCCCGAGTCTATCAACTTATTATGAAGGGTTTGGCACCCACTATGATTTAGTCAGTATAAAATGTTTGAGAACATGATCATGAATATATTTGACAAAACAGAAGTTTTCATACTTGCAGTGGAAAAAGTATTTCACTTATCTCAGATTTGGTGCAACTTTTGGGGAAAGAATGCTCTTAGTCTCAGTGCTATTGCACTACTGTAATATAAAAGGGCAATAAGATATATGGCTTAATTCCTTTTTCGCTTTCAATACATGAGGATGTTCAGGGTATTTGTTTTGGTGTTATTGTCTTAACACATGCAGCTTGCACCACATTTTTCCACAGTAAGAGTTAAGAAAGGAATCACAAACTTTTTTGTGCTATGAAGAAGTAGTAGTTTTGATTCGTTTCTTCTGCACATAGCACAGCCTAGCAGAGGATCTTACTGGTTAGGACGTGGTGTGCTTTCATGGTGAAGTTAAATATTTGCATTGCAAGTTAAGTGTATTGTGGCAATCTACAAATGTGACTACAGTTCCTGATCCGTTTAAGTGTATCTGCTAAGTAACGTAGCCTATTTCCTGACTGCAAATAATGTGCTTATCTATGTTGTGTTTAATTTATGTGTACTTTATCCTATTAGATAAGATTTGTGTTGCTGTTGGAAAGCTATTCTAGAAAAAGCCATGTGGATTTAAGAAATTGAAATCTTACCTGTACGGTGTGTTTAGACAACACAAAAATGCTGAGCTCCTGCGAAAATAGTTTCACCAAGACCTTCTGTGGAAATTCTTTCTGAGTGTGAATGGTGATGCAGAGCTGTGTGCAGCAGCTAAGAGGTTCCTGCTTTCTAGAGGCTCGTGTGGATTTTCTATGTAAAAAAGCATTGTCCATGGTTATAAGCAGGATAAGTAACTCTTCAAGGTGATCAGAGGTTATTGGGGCCTTGCAGGGCAGATGAGGCTTTGGAACACTGAGTTTGCAATCATCTGTGGAAGGATCAGATGATGACCAACAAACTTAATGTTGAGTTATCCTATTCTTTATTACCTTGAGCAATATTCTAACTGTTGTTGTTAATTGTAGCTACTGTTTCAATTGTACACCCGTTAGGTCTATCCTAACATATGCAATAAAACAGCATATGGGTACAAACAAAAACTGGGCCACCTCATGCAGATGCTGACTTGACCCATTGCTCATACAAACATACCAACATCTCCCCATAACAACACCGTGGAAGTTGTCATCCCATGAAGCACCCGAGGGGTGATGTGGAAGTGTCTGCACTGATGGTTGCCTTCAGCTATTACCTCTTTAGGGATAATTTGGCCAGTGTGGGTCTGGGTCCCCATACACATACCTTCCCTCTGCAAAGACTCAAGATAGAGTCCTACCTCTTTGCTGCTCTGTAGTGAGCAATGCCAGCATCTTCAAAGAAACTTCCCTAAAACTGGCCTACTGCAACTTGTGCATTGCATAGCTTCCTTAATCAGATTTTTTTTAATTACTTTTTTTGGTAGTTTGTGTTGTTACGCTGCCTGTTTCATCTATGGACGTCACAGCTCAACCATAAGTTTTGTTTCTCTCCAACCATCTTAAAGCAACAGTTCAGATGCTTGTTGCAGGGTGTTAAAGTACCACAGGAAGACTGTGCAAACCACCACAAATCTGAGACTTGCGTTTAAGATTAGTATCTTGTTCAGTTACCAAGGGAGTAGCACTGGTACATATTCTGTATTGCAACAGCTGGTGTGTTTTCAGCCTGTAGTGTCAGATGGAGTGTATATGCTATCCAGGACCTCTATCTGGGAAACACAAAAGAATCAGTATCTTCACTGGGAAGTGGTTAGTGATCTGCAAATGAGAAGGAATTGAAAATGATTGCTGCAGATCTCACCTGTGTGCCGTTTACAGTGATATTCTGAAAGCTATTGACAGTGTCTCACTGCAGAAGTTTCCCACCACTTTTGATGCTGATCTTAAGAAAATCGGGGATCCAGTTTGGCTTTTCTTTTTTTGTATATCAAATATTTGATATACACTTGAACAACTGTTAGGAAACTTGATGTGTGACATTGCATGAGTCTTCTGATAAATTGTAAACAGTGTCAAAGGCAGGTGTACCCTGGAGGCTCGCTCTTTGTAGTCATGGTTCTAGCATAGGTTCAGGGTAGGTCTTAGACTCTTCCATAAATACAGAGATCCTTGTTTCGTTCGTTCCTTGTATCCAGCTGCTTCATGTGTTTTTATTTGGATTGTCTTTATACTTCTAGCTATGTTTTTCCTTGGTGCCTTTTGTCAGCTCTGCCTTGTCAGCCCTAGGCAGATTTTCTTTGCGGCTGCAAGGAGTCAACAGTCTCCAGGAACATGGATAGTGTGTGTATTGTGTGCCGCCACATCTCAGTGTGAGGGTTAATTCCTCGCAGGTGTCACTGGGAATCTCTGGTCTCTGCCTGACTCCTTGACCTGTACCTTCCTGTCGGTTCCCTACCGAAAGCCTTCCTTTTCCTTTCTTGTTGTCTCTGTCACCTGAGGAACCATACATCAGTTGATAATGGAAGATGGAAGGCATCACAGCAGAGCATCTGGTCCAAGCCTTGGCCCTACTTAGAGAAGCCATGGCTTTCTGACCAGGTTGCTCAGGATGGAACCATTCATGTCCCAGACTAGAATCTGTATTGTCCCACTCAAAAATGTGCATGCTTATCTCTCTCAAAGCCAAAATAAGTTGTAATTCACTGATAATTCTCTCATAAAGGAAAGAATAGCAACTCTTTTTCCTTTTTCTCTCACCATATTTTGAGACAAAAGTAACTGGGCCTGTTGCAGTGATTACAAGAGTGGTCTTCAATAAAAATGTGTATTGCTGTGGAAGCTGCATGAAGAGTAATACATGTGCTGCTTTGTAATTGAATTATTTGGCTGATGTGGTACCTCAGTTTTTATAGTTTGATATGACTACTGCATGCTGGGACTGAAGCCGTGTCAAGCGAAAATACAGAAGGAGATAAGACAGTAGCTGGTTGAGTTATATATACTGAAACTGTTTCCTAAAACATCAATAAAAATGTAGGCAACTGAGGCTTTACTTAATGAGAAACTTTTTAGCCAGAGAGGCCCTGTAAGTTGCGGGGGCAGTTACTGGGTGTGCAACTCCGAGCCCACGCACTTCTGGGCTGTGTGAGGTTGTTAGGTGGCTAAAATGGGGTTTTCTTTCTTTGTTCAGAGTGAACTTATGAATGTGTTGTTCTTAAAGGTGCAAAATCTACCTGTAACATTTCTGCCTACGTAAGAAGAAATTACATTAAAAGATAGCTAATTTTGCTTTAAATGTGAAAGTATGTTATATCTCTAAATAGCTTATTTGTATGTTTGTGGTACTGCTGTCATCTGAAATGCATGGACTGAATTACAGTTCTGTTACTGTTCTTCTCCAGGATTTGAACTGGAACTCTAAAAATCATATATAAGTTACTATATTATTGCTGCAACTTTACATACCTTACTGATTTACTTTCTCTTTTTAGGTGTCTTGGCTTTTTAGTCCAGCAAGAAGTGAAATAACAAGTCTAGATAGTGGAAATATAGATGACATTTTAAGTGAGTACTTTGAATAATTTTTTTCTTTGTATATCTGCAGTTGTGTGAATATGTGCAAATATGGCAGTGTTATTAAATGAATATGCATACCCTGGTTTTGAGTATATGATTGCAATTGGCTTAGAAATATTAAATGCCCGTGGTCAAAATTAGCTGTCTGAACTAATGTATTGCAAGGAGAATTTGAATTGTCTAAGAAAAATAGCTGGTATCCTGTTTGCAGATGGGAATGCTTGATTCCATAACCAGAACCTGTCCAGAGGGCATTTTCAAAGTTCCCCCCCAAAAACAGCACAAACTGAAACCCATGGTGATGGGCTTTAAGTATCTTGCTTATTCAGCTGTGCTTTTCCTCAGGTTAAGCATTGTCCTGATTCTGGTGGCTCATAAAAAGGAGGTCCATAAATTAAACAGATGTGTATTTCTTGTCTGAAACCTTTTCCTCTGATAAATATGCAATTTGCCATTACATGTCTTTCCAGGAAAAAAGTTTTGATGTTGTTTCAAAACTATCGAGGGGAAAAAACCCTCTTTATTATTCTCTTTTAATAGAGTCTCTACTATAGTCTGCTTAATGTTACAGGAATACTTTGTAACATGTGATCTGTTTGTAAATACCTTTTATACAGTGGAAAATATAAAATCACTTTATAAAATGTTATTCATAAAAGAGAATATATGCAAGTGTAACTACTTTTAAAATGTATCCGGTTGCGTTCAATAAATACTTTATGCCTTGGAGGTAACCCTAAACTTCTCAGTGCCTCTTAATTACCTGTTCACCACTTGCATTGCTTGATGATAATGAAAACCTTAATGCTGTAATTGTAATCAAAACTGTCGTGCTCCCCAGCTTTCTCAAAAGTGTCTTTACTTGCATAGTATCATCTCCAAGCTTTCAACATCTTAATCTTCACACGTAACTGCTCTGCAACTTTGTCAGTGTTCTGCTTTGCCAGCATTTCTGCTTTATAAAGCTGTGGGTGATACTCTATAGTTTCAGTATGTATTAAATTTTTTTTTCAGTGTCTAGGTCACTACTGCTACTAAAAATCAATTTAAAGCATAACTGTTATATTGTGTAAAGATCATAGTTTATTTCTGGGCAAGAGATTTACCCTTTTTTGCAATATTTTCTTTTTTTTGGTATGTGAGAAGTAATGTGTAAGAACATAATTTCACTACCTCACACTACCTCATCATATGTATCCCTGTACTATTGGAAATATTGCCTTTTTTTTTTTTTTGAGTGTTTATTTTTCTTTTTTGGGGAGGACTGAAGATTTCTTTGCTACCTTTTGCCTTAGTATCCTTCTTAGCAAATAAGGCAGGTAAGGACTGATCAGAGTAAGTTGTGCAGGCAGTCTGCCTGTTGGTTGGTCTTCTAACGCCATGAGTTGAGATTTCAGCTTTTAACTGTTTTTTAATGCTTGTGAATAATAGAACTAATGCTTAAGAGATACACTGAAGTACTGTTTCTGGATGTGAGTACCTTAATTTTAAATCTAGAATTGCTTTTTATTTCATGTGTCACTTCATTACTTCTTTTGTGTCTTAATACCTTAAGAATTTACATTTTTTATATATCAATAAAGTCAATAGAACACTGAAGGCCTCTTTCACCAGTCTCCCATTTGATATAGATTATATTTCAAATAAGATTTATCCTAGCAGTTTTCTAGCAATCAGACTAAGCTCTGTGCTGAGTAATGTGGAAATACTTGCTTTTATAGTTTTTTGTACATATTTTTATAATCTCAGATAAAAGAACTAAGAAGTTACCTCTTAGCATGACACTGGTTTTTTTCTTTTTCTTTCAGACAATGCAGATGTTGCTTTAGTTAATTTTTATGCTGATTGGTAAGTTACTCATGGTTTTTTCTATGTTTAAAACTCTGTCTACTGAAAACTGTCATGTTTGGCTGTAGTTTTCTAATTGAAAATACAGTAGTATGTTGCTTTCAAACCAGTTCTTTCTTGGGTTTATGCCCTGATTCCTTCCCCTTCTGCAGTTCTGCCATCCTATGTTTCATTCAGGGCTCCTATCAGAGGAAAAAATGGAATATTTTAGACTCTCAGTTTTCTTTTGTGTTGGTCCCATACATTTTGCTAGAACAAAAAGACTTGAAATGACACAAAAATCAATTGTTTTTCTAGTTTGTAATTTTCTAATTTGTAAGACCTTGCAAAAGACCTTGCAAGGAGAACTAGAGAAATTATAATTGAGAGATGCAGTCTGAGCAACTGGAAAAGGGAGTGTCCCAGGTTGGGGCTGAATTGGTTAGACCTTGTGAATTACATACTTAGAAGGAACTGTTTACTTGAAATTATATTTTTAAAAAAACCCAACTTGCATCCTGAATCAGTGTTAGAAGTAATTTAAGCAATATACCCCTGTGAAATGTCTCTTTTTTAATGATAGTGCAAAGAAATAACTAGTTAAGTAGGAAATTAGATCTAATCTCTTACCAGTTTTGTATAGAATTATCCCATAAAGGCTATGTTTTAAAATACGTAAATAAATTAAACTTTTAATTTTTAGTTTCTGATCTACAGATACAGTGAATCATGGACTACTTCAAAGTGCTATGTTTTTATTAGAGATAAGCAAGGAAAGCAAACCTATGTAGAGTAAATTTAATACACTGAAATTTGAGGTCTGTGTTGCCATTCAGAAATGATTTTTGGATATTGCAAATGACAAACTGCAGAAAGGTAGCTAAATATCCATGTTTTGATACTTCTGTCATAAAGGGAAGATACAAATATTTTAAAATTAGATATAGCCAGGTAACAAGTATCCTGTTTTAGGACCTTGTTAGCACAACTCCTTTTCCAAATCCCTACTGTTATCTGATCCTCTGTAGAATAGATGCACTGTGAATTTAAAGATTTGTATATGCTTGCAGGTTGATTCATGTTACAGTAGGCTATAATTTTAAAATATTACAGCCTTAACTTTGACCATTACATGTAGACATTGAGTAATAACCCCTAAACATAGCAGACTGTCAGTCTGTGATGTACCTGACTTCCGAATGAGAACCGATGAGTTTCAGTCCTGTACTCTGCTGTAAGGGTGGAGAAGAATGAGGGACAAGGAAGCCCTGTGTAACATATACATGCTACATAAATGTGTAGCATATAGCTGTGCTGCCCAGAGTCAGGTTTTTCCAGAGAATGGACTTAAGCTCTGTTTGTATTTTGAGGGCAAAACTTGCCTCTTCACTTGGAAGTTTGCTGTGCCAGGCTCAATGGCATCCCCAAGCTGATGCTGTTAAGTTCAAGGTGGGCTTTGGTGCAGGTTGGTTTATTGCAAATCTGCTCCGTGAGGTCTCATTCTGACAACTTCTACAGTACCATTATGTGTCTTCAATTTGAAATTCTTTCATGTATTTAGAAGGACAGAGTATAAAATAATTTCATTGATGTATTAAAAATAGATTTGTGCGTTAGTGTTACCCTAAACTCCCTAAAGCCACTGAAGCATGTTTACAATCCTCCAGCCTGGGCAAAATAGAAAATTTGTTTTCAAAATCTGACGTGACTAAAAGAAGGGACCCATAGGATTCTCTTTGTTCTTAGTGCTGTAAAAGCAGTCTGCTCAAATTCTACCAAAGTTGAGTAATAATATTATACACAACACTTAGAACTTTTATTGTTGACCTGTAGAAAGTTGCCTTTCTGATATTTCTTGAAGATAATGGTAAATATTTGAATCTCAATAGTCTTAAGTATCTTCCTTTACTACATTTTTATAATTGCTTTCCCAGGGCTAATTCAGGCAAGAAAAAAAATGAACAATATACTTTCTGAATAGAATATATTTCATAAAGGCTTATAATTGATTAATGGTGTTTCATAGGCAGATAAAGAAGGGAAGAATATCTTGAACTCTGTTATTCATTTAGAATTACTTTTTTCAGCACCTGAATTATTCAAGTTACTTTTGAATCTATTTTTATCCAGGCTTTTACTGTGATGGTTAGAAGTAGAAGTGATTTTTTTCAGTAACTCTTCTTTCTTTTTTTCTTTTTTCTTCACAGATTGTAATATTCCATTAGTCATCAAAATATTTCAAATTAATATTTTAGAGTTATGATTTTGTGTTCTATTTACAGGTGCCGCTTCAGCCAAATGCTGCATCCTATTTTTGAGGAAGCTTCTAACGTAATTAAGGAAGAGTATCCAGATAAGAATCAAGTGGTGTTTGCTAGAGTAGACTGTGATCAGCATTGTAAGTAAATCATGATTTCGGTTTTCCCTGTGCTAACCTGCTACTAAGTTACTAATTGTATTGAAGAATACACTATATAGCAATCTGAAGTGTAGCTGTACCTGCCCCATCATTTGGCTGCTTTTGTTACATCAGTGAACCTCTTCTTTCACATTTGTCAGGGCAATTTCCGGTGTTGCTTTCTCATTGCATCCATAAACATGTTTTTTTAGTCAGTTCAACCTGTCTCATTTAATAAAGAAAAGATGGCTGAGATTATAAATTGAATTGGCACATTGTGGTGTCAGAGAAGCACTAGTGCGACAAATGATGCAGGTCTTCACAGTCAAGAAGCAGAAGGGGAAACCTTCCATTGTCAGCACCAAGAATATGCTCCGCTCGGGTCTTCCTTCTGCCCAGGAGACTTGGTGAGCTGTGAGTTGCCTTTTGCAGAGCCAAGCAGGGATCAGGGCTTTGCTTTGCTGTTTGTACACATGCCAGCAAATGGTTGCCTATTTGGGCCTTTCCCATGGCCAGAAACGCATATCCCTGAGACTTACTGTTGGCCTAATAGTTGTGTTTTAGTACTCTGTTACAAAAAATCTGAAGAGAGAACCTAACGGGACAGCATAGCTGTGCAAAATAGCTGCTTTGATTTACATTTGTCTTTCCCATTTAGACAATCGAACTTTTTGATGTTGGAAAGGATTTTTTTCTACAATGAGATTTCTTGACTTGTGTCTTGGTCCTTACTTGCAGATTTAAAAGTCAGTCAGTCCACTTGAGCATCTTCCGCTGTCACTGTATTGTGCTCTGTTTTGTATACATGCACACAGTTGCCCAACGATAAGAGCACCTGATTTGTGATCTTGAAGAGATTTCAAGTTTAAAAAAATCAGAACAAACTTTTAAGGGAACAAACAATATCAACTCAGTGTCTAACATGTAAAACGAAATGATTCTTCAAACTGTCAGGAGGGGCCAAAAAAGATTCTATTCTGTCACTACCCAAAGATCAGTAAGAGCAATTCATAACCAACAGAAACTTCAGTGCCTCTGGGGTTTATAAATCTGTGGTTCACTTAGATGTAGGACCTTCCCTATAGCCTCAGCTGGAAAAGAGGCACAACAGTATACTCACCAAGGTATGTGAGCAGCCTTGAAGCTTTCACTTGCCTTCCTACATTGGAATGGTTGGGATGTGTTCAGGAACTGATACAAAATTTTTAACATAGGTTTTCTTGAAGAGCAGCTTATAAAACAGAGGGTTACAGAATCTCCTCCTCTGAGCAGAGCTAGTGCCTTGAATGCAGTGTGGATCAGTGCACTTCTGGAACTGCATGGAGCATTTCCAGAGCAGCAGCAGAATGGAGTGATGTGGCTGTACTTGATGTGCTTCACAAGATATCTTTAGTCTCCTTGACTTACAAGTCTAATAGTAGTTTTTTTTTTTATCACTTCAGTGTTGTCTCTGTTAAATGAATGTTTTTCTATCTGCTTTCCAAACAGCCTTTTCTAGAATCATAGATTTTTTGAGGGTTAGTGGGAGATTTTTTGTTTGTTTTGTAGTTTTTTATAAGGGGGTGGGGTTGTTTGGTTTTTTTTGTTTGGCTGTTTGTGGGGAATTTTTTTCCATTTTTTTGACCTGATCTGAAAATTGAAATCTCCCAGATCTCAAATACTTAACTACACTCTTGGCTTCTTTATTTTTCACACTTGGTGTTCACTTCTGCTTCCAGTCACCTGTCTATGTGGTGTGTGCTTGGGAGATCTTAACCAAAAGCATAGCATTAAGTGTTCAAATTTGCCATCCTTAAAAGTCAATTTTCAAGTAAGGCAGTGAAATCCTCTGGAGAAATACGTTGAAGGCAAAGTCTGATATGTGGTCTTTGAAGTTTTCTTACTGAGCTTTTTGTCTGTCTTTGCTCTGAGATCTACTGCACGATCTGCACAAATAATCTGCCCCTGATCTTTGCAATTGTAAAACATAATGCAGTTATAGCAAGCATTTTATTTGTTTTTCAATCACTCTACCTACCTGAAATTACTTCTGCATGTACTTTTGTATATACTCTATCACTTTCTCAATGGTAGTTTCTTAAACTAACTTGAATCACTTGGGGATGGGGGAATGAAAGACATTCATGCTTTCAGTTTGTTTGGGTTTTATGACTGTCCTTAGATAAGTCTTATCTTGGTGTATAATAGTCTGCTTGGCTCATCTTTTCATTGAGTCAAGTTATTGACTGTGAAACTTTCTATAAATTTCTCAGAGAAGACTCTAGTAAAATCAGCCTGTGTTTTATAATGTTTATAATAACAGCTGAAGCCCTTATTTTTGTTTACTGTAGCTTTAGTTGCTTGAGTAACTCAGAGAGTCTTTGGGCTGCTGGATGCCCAGTGTTTAGCCATGAGATCACAGAATTGCAGAATATGCTGAGTTGGAAGAGACCTACAAGGATCATGGAGTTTTGTCTTAGCAGTTATGTAGCTAAGAAAACTTTTTTCCCACTCCAAGTGTTTGAAACGCTTAAGAAGCTTGTTGCTTAATCTTCTCATATGCTCACTGAATTAAACTCATCAGAGCTCGTTACAGAGAGGTAAGGCCTAGATGGAGGAGGAGATGCTACCGCAGAAATTGTCTTCCTTCCCCTGGGAGTAAGTGTTGTAGGAGGCAGTCAGGAGTTTTGGTCTTTCTTTCTATTACTGGAATACCATAAATTCTCTGTTTACCCTTTCTGTTTTTACTTCAAGAAGTGGATGAGCATGATTTCTGCTGCAGAAGCTGTAAAATGTGATAATTAAAAATAAAATCCTTTAATGACAGGCAATTTACATTGCCTTTTTGAATTAAAATAGCAACGCTGTATATGTCATTTCTACTTTCTAGTATCTATTTGCTGGGTTATAAAACCAGTAACAATGTAACCAGTAACAAAAACAATGGTAGGTTTCATGGCACACAATTATTGGGTATGTCCTCAAGTTTTAAGTATTTTAACTTTGATTTTAATCTCTGTAATAGCAGCTTTCTAGTAAGAGAGTGAATGTTTCTGTATTATTCACCTTGGGCCTGCTGTAGTATTTTACTAAATGTTGGAGTCAAGATTGTAAGTGGTTTGGGTTTTTTTTCCCCAAGCTTTATATTTTTGTATGTGTTTATATATTTTAGCAATACTAGAAGGTTTATGTCAATATTTTGAGGTTTTGTTATGCCTGCAAATTTCATACCACTGGTAGTTCACTATTAGAATGATGTTCTAGAGATGATGGATTATTTGCATTACAAATTATCTGTTTCTCTTTGAGGCCAAGACACTGCAGGGAATCCAAATAGCTGATTTCAACCCACTCAGAAACAGCTTTCAGAATGGTCAGCCAGGCATAGATACTTTCCATTTAATGTACTATTATTGAAGCACACTGCAGGGCCCAGCAGCTCACACCAGCTTCTGAGGGTAAAGCAAATTAAAGAGAATTATTGATGCACTGCCAAATGTTTGATGCTTAATGACAAAACCATCATTCTGTCTGCTCTTATAGCAATATAAAGATGTTTTTCTGAAAGGTGCTAGGCCCCGTGAGATTAAATACAAATTATAAATGCTAACACTATATTAAGTGTCTGTATGTGTTATATTTTATACCAGTTTATAATATGGTGGAAGATAATTATAACTGAAACACATAAGTTAAGACATCAGGCTGTTTTTAACTTGGTGTGGAACATACACTAAAGGTAATATGATGAAACAGGTAGTTCAAGCAGGTAATCTTTCAGTTTCCAAGACCTTATCTTTTATAACTTAAAATTGTCTAAGTTCCACTAAATTGTGTATTCTTAAAATCTTTGTTGGTTTAGGTTTGTTAAATTTAGCAATTCACTTACCTTAAAAATTATGCACCTCTTTTCTAACTATAATACCTAATAAAAGTGATCTTCCATATAAAATTACGGAAGAACTTCCTGCATATGTGTTATTAGGAGGGTTTTGTTTGGTGTTTTTGATTTGGGGTTTTTTGTTTGTTTGGTGTTTTTTAAATGTTTTTCCTCACTTGTGGGGTTTTTTATCCTTTGTGTTAAGCAACGATGTTGGAAACTCAGTTGTTTCTGTCCTTTGTGAATGAATGTTGCAATATAGAGCTCATGTTTCTGGAGGAGAGTTTATATTTTGGACAGTTTCTCTGAATTCAACATTAGGAGCTGTGGTACAGAATTCTTGTAAATTGAAGTGTGTGTGAATATATATATAGGGGGTTTAATTCTGTTGCAGCATTATTTCCTTTGGTTTCTGAGTTAAATGAAAAATAATAGCTGGTTTGAATAAATGTTTGTGCCCCCAAACAGAAAACAAGGTCTCACTGACGGGATGTAAAGAGGTGCTTTGCTGGACAGACTGTGTAGGTAACTATTGTTCTTCCCTTCAAAATGTGTCCGTGAGTGGTATTGCTGTGAAATGCTGATCTCTCTGGGTCTGGTCTGGCCGTCCCTGCAATGTGTGCTAATGTTAGTCTTCAGAGATTAGATTGTATTGTATTGTACCTGTGGTAAGCAAAATAACTCAGTAGGATAACAAATTTGGAAGTTCATAAATGAACTATAAATGAAACTCTAAACAAGCCGAGGATTTCATTGCATTCCTGTCACTGTGCTTGGAAAAAAAAAATCAGTCTGAAAGAGTTATCTTTGGATAAAATAAAAAGTGGAAGTGATTTGGAGTGGTTGTTGATGGCACTCCTCAGGAGGACCATTTTATTAGCCTGTCAGAAAAGGTTATGGGATGCCTACTGATAAGGCCCTGCTAAGAGCAGGCATGGCTGTTGTGAATGCTCCTTTGCAGCAGAAGGTGGTCTGGATCTGCTGTTACCTGAGTTTGATACACCACATTGATTGCTCTTCTTGTACCTGTTTTGGTCCATCACAACAAGTGATACAGGGCACCAGTATCACAGTCATTGGAGTAGGATACCTAGTTTAAATAGTTTCCCTAGTTCCTTTCTAATTCTGCTACCTGTGCTTATTCCCAGGTCTTACGACTTCCGTGCAAGCGTCATGAGAGGAGTAGTTTAACTGGAGAGAATTAATGGTGTATTATGGAATACTTAAAAATAATGTGAATGTAGTGTTCACTTTTAAGTGAACTTGAGAGAAAAATGGTTGTGGAATAATAAGTAAAAAAGTACCTATCAAAGATTTCATTTCTCATCTGTATCGTGTCCTGGCAGGTACCCTGAGGAACTTCAAAAGATGTTGATTGCTCTCAAGGGAGCAAGCAGAATACTCATTTGATAGTCCCAGCTTCAAATATACAGCTGAAGGAATTTGTTAGTTTTGAGATAGAAGGTATTGCAGAAGGGTGAGGAAGACTTAAGATGCTTTGACACAGACAAAAAGAATAGTGTTAGATCCAGTAAATTCGAACTCTCCATATACGTAGCTATGCAACTCCTATAACCATCACGTATAACCAAAGTCAGGAAATGCAGAAGATTGGGTTTGTGCCAGCTCTTCCTCAGACAACATGAAGACACCTCCCCACGCCTTCCCTGTCCCCTTAAGAAGAGTCACTGAATATTTTCAGAAGTTGTTTTTACAGGGCTTGACTTTTGAAACTTTGATTTTCTTCCAGAGAACTTTTGAGGATGTTGTAGTCCTCTGTTCAACATGTGAATTCTTCAGGTGTTGCCTTACATTATGAGGTGGGCGTTTAGGATAATTATCAGTATTGTTCAAATCTTAGTGGACATGTTTTTTGGGAGCCAGCCCTGTAGACTTAAAATCTAAATATTTGTTTGGTAGTGGTATGAGTTATGACCCCGAAAGATTAAAACAGTGTACTGAGTTCATGGTGGGGTGATACCCTGACGCTTTGTAAATATTGCCAGTCCTTCAGTGGGAAGGACCTTCTTAGGCGCATTGAGAATGAGAACCTTCTTCAATATAGTGTGTCTTGGTGTAGTTCTTCAATGTACTCTTCACTGTTTGGTGGCAACGGAATTGAGATACAGATGTGGTCTGATATACTAGCTGAACTTTGGACAGCATGGTATTAACTTAGAACAATGGAGTCTGAAGCATTCTGGGAAACAAGTCACTGGCTGTGTGCTTGCTAAAGGTGTAGGTTGGGTAGTGTGTGTACCATGTATACCATGTGCAAAGCCTGACAGTCCCCAAAAAATGGGGTTTGGCATTCCTTTGAGTAGAGGAACACACGATGCTCAGACAATGGAGAAATGGCTGAACAGTACAAGAGACATGATAAAGATATAGTTCACAAATGGTAGCTCAGAAAGCACGTCTTCTTAGAGGGTCTTGCTGAGATATGTGGGAGACTGTCTTAGAAAACATGAGTGTAAATGTCAGGTTTCATGTAAAAGTTTCTTTCAAAACAACAATAAAAGCTGCTGTCTCTTGCCTGTTGTAAGAATCGCCTTTGACCAGGAGAAGTATCAAAACAGTGCATCTGTGAACAGAAATGAGCGACTGTAAGTCATTGCTGTTGGACTTTGCTAGAATGAATAGTGGAAAAAAGCCTGGGCAGTGTAGAAATGATTGCATGTCAACAATTATAGATGCACAATGGGGAGGACTGAATCATCTGAATTCAACAGTCATTGCTGTGCTTGAAATTTCTGATTTTTAGAAGAAAAGATGATCAGGTCTGTCAGTAGTTTCCTATCATAACTGATGTGAAACCATTCTGGTAGCACAGACACTAGACTTGTGATTTAATGATCAGTTCAGCAAAGTACAAACACAAGATTTGCTCCTTTTAGGTACTGTAGTACCTGAAGAAAATAAAAAGTCATAAAGTCATAGTTGGGAAAGGTTCTTTTTTTTTGTTTTAGGTAGGTTGCCCTTATCTGTTTCAAATACCTCTCCTCATCAGAAAATGGGTAGTGGGAATGTCTGGAAATATTTTTAAATTTAATTTAGGATTTACTATAACTAATGCAATCTATGAATGAGTTCAAACAATATTCCATGTATTTGCATTGTGTATTTCCAATTTTAAAAGGAATATAATTTTGTAGTTGCTCTGCTTATGCTAACTCTACCTGTATCAAATGCCAGAGCTTAATGAAGTATTTAAGGTTTACTCTATTTGACTTTTGAATTAATTCAAACAATTTTCCATGTACTTGCATTTTATCTTTTGTAAAAAGATGGTTTTCAAATACTTACTTGTGTAGGAGTGTCATTTCTCTGTGTTAGTTCAAATACCAGCATTCATAGAATCTCAATGTAATTTGTAAAGATCGTGCAAGTTCTGACTTACGAAATAATGTTTGAATTCAGTTTTGACAGTGGGCATTTTATTACCAATATTTTTTTATGCAACTTCAGCCCTTGATGAAGATCCACATCCCTAGGGATTGCAATCTCCATCTTGGAGAACGTTCATGATCCCCAGAATGCCCATTCTGCAACCCTTGCAATCCTCCTATGACTGTGGAAAAAACCTGAAGCAAAAGTCCATGTTGTGAGACAAAAAAGTGTAATTTTTGGTGTTCTCTTGCAATGCAGATCTGAAACAGTACCAGTCTTTAATCTCAATGTGTTCCTGCAAAACCCTGACATGTAGTGCTTCTTGTCCCTTATCAGACCCTGATCAAGTTTTGATTGACTGATGTACCATCAGACCAAATGTCCTTCTGTCAGCAGGAGAGAAGGACAGCAAGTGCCTGGTTTGCAGATGTTTGCAGACCTAGCAAATATGAAGTGATTCCACCCCAGCTCTATTTGCCAGCTTCTTGCAGGCAGCTCTTGGATACTTAGAAGTGGTGGAATCTAAAGGAAGAAAATATTTTTGATCTAATACTCATTAATGATGAATATATTGGCGTGTTCCCAAGAGAAATTTGTATTAATTTGAAATAAAAGTAGTCTAAGTTAAGGACATAAAATATTTTACCCTTAATTTTAACTGTAATTAGTGCATTCAGAAATGCACTTCTGGGATATTTAGGAAACAGGTCAAGGCCTTTCTCTTAGTCAAAATTGATAGGCTGAATTCTGTGTTATTTTACAGTGATGCAAAGCTCTTTTTTTTTTTTTTTTTAGCTGGTGAAGCTTTTAAGTTTACTGGTTTGAGGGATGTTAAAGAACACTTTACTCCTTTGCTATGCACAATTTGTTTTCAGTTCTCAGATTTGTCCAAGTTGTGGAACTGATACAAAGATTGTTTTCAGTAACTATAGCTGCAAGTATGATAAATAGTGTTCTCTAGCAGCAATTGCAGCTACTGATGGTTTCACTGAGTTCTCCGGGTAGGAGGGAATTCAGACTTCAGTCTCTGTTCTCTTTAAAAAAGAGTAAGACAGAAGGCAAATCTACTTTGTGATAAATGTGTAACTGAGAAGGAGGGACATTTTTTGTCAGAAAGGATTAGTTTGTTCATAATTTAGTACTGTGCCACATATGCTGATGGTCCTTCATTTGGTTGCCCTCCTGCTGTGGGCTAATCCAGGCCACCTGAAGTGTATCCTGTGACATCTTAAGGAGTCTGTGAAAAGTAAAAGAACATGCATTCACCCCACATTTTCAATTACATCCTCTCTGTTGACTGAATGAAATTTCTTTGCTTCCAAAGAATAAATTGGCCTGTTGAAGTTCACCATCTCCCTCTTTCCTTGAGATAGAAAAGGAGAAGGGGAAGTGTGGTTGCTGTGGCTGACTGGAATGAGTCACCTCAAAGGATTAAGCAGCTCAGAAAAGTGGACAGGCTGCTCATTTTTGGAAATTTAGTTGTGTTTAAGAACAGAGGCTTACATAAAATGTATCCCAGTCTGTAATAGAGGACGTGGTTTTCACAGGGGCTGTGAGATTTTATTTATTTATAGATTTATTTCCAGGGGACAACAAAGCAAAAGCAACGGGAAAGTGCTTATGGAAATCTACCTGGCATTACACACTTTGTCTTGATTGTTTGTTTTCAGTCTTGTTTTCCTAAGAGCCCAAAGTGTACCTAGTTACTTTGTTTCTTCAGTTCTTTTTGTTGAACTTCATCCACATCTGAAAGAGGGAAGAGCATTCAAAGTTATTGAGTACTTACAAAGATCGATTAAGGCAGATGCTGGATACTGGAGATGTACAGAACCAGCTTCTGCACTGTAGCAAAGGTTGCTGTAAAAGCTCAGGGCTGCTGGATCCTGCTCGATGTGCCGTGAAACCGATGTTGCTGGTTATGTGTAGGGTTCCCTGTCAATGCCCAGCTCAGAGCTAGCTGCAGCACCTGTTGCAGTTTGCTGTGTCCTGGTGATTTAGCGAAGTGGAAGAGGGACGAATGTGGCACTTGTGCTCTGGTGGGGTGTAGTGAAGAACCATGTTGCTGTGGTGGTTGAAGATGAGGAGCACAGGACGCACAGCTGTGGGAAACTGGGCTTTGTTGCTTCCGCTCACTGTTCTTCTTTGCTGCTCTTCTAATTTTCCTGTAAAACCTTTTTCTGTTTTTTATTCTTTTACATTTATAAGTCTCGTGAATAAATAACTTAAATAACTGACCTGTTATACAAAGGGAAAAGAGCTGGTGTTCTTATGCTAGATGAATGCAAATACACATTATTTGTTGTGTGAAGCTGTGTGTGGTTCAAGTCTAGAAGAAAGCAGGGCTCCACGTATAGATGTGAATGAAGGGAATGCTGACACTGGTTGACCAGAGAGGTGGTTGCCTTAATTTAGAAACCTGAAATTTTGTGTTTCTTCAAAACTTCAACAGCTCAGAACTCTAATAGCAGTCTTCTGGCCTTTGTAGACTTCAGGCAATACTTTGCACAGGGTTTTCACATTGTCCAAAATTTTAGACATGACAATTTATTTTCCATTGAGATGAAAATCATCATGAGTGTAAAGAAAAATAGGGGATGATCTATTTTATTAAAAATTTCTCAAGTGGGTTAATTAACTGAGATGTGGCAAGCTTTTAAGATTCTCATGTTCTTGTTATGCTCTTAAATTTGCCTTCCTATTGTTCATAGTAAGTGCACTAAATGAGTATGCCTGCCCAAGTGGAGTCTTTACTTATCCCAATTTTAGTAATTTTGTCTTTATGAATATCAGTACATGTGAGAAATAATGTGGCTCCTATCTGTTCTCTGCCCTATGGTAGTGTTTATTTTTGGTTTTTTGGTTTTGTTTTTGGTTTTTTTTTCAGTTTTATTCTGTTCTTGTTTAAAGATGTGGAACTACTTGTTCAGAGATGCAGACATATACATGTATAAGACACCATGTTTAGTGTGTTTCTTTATTCGTAGGGCTGTGTTTTTATTTTCTTAATTTCTTTTTAGCTGATATAGCTCAGAGGTACAGGATAAGCAAATACCCGACTCTGAAACTTTTCCGGAATGGCATGATGATGAAGAGGGAATACAGGGGCCAGAGATCTGTGACAGCAATTGCAGATTACATCAGGCAGCAGAAGAGTAACCCCATTCGAGAGGTCCAGGATTTGGAAGAAATTAGTTCTGTTGATGTAAGTATTTCAATTTTACTCCTTCTGTTTGTTTTTTTTTTTTTTTTAATGTTTAATTGGTGGAACATAATGTATTTAAACAACTTATTTACTTCTTTTTTTTTTTTCCATTCAGAAATGTTCCGTAAATTCTTTTTTTACTGAGTGGAAAACTGAATCATTTGAAGTATTACTATATTGAAATAATTTTTAACTTTTGGCCACCTTCACTCCATGACCAAATTATTTATTTTGCTTTTAATAATTTGAAAATAATCATATGTTGTATTTGACAAGATCCTTAAAATATTTCTCACTGAAAAAATACTTGCAAAGATGCTTCTGAATAAAGAAAAGGCAGAGAAGACATAATTTCTGCATTTAATGACTATCAGATGAATGACATCTCTGTATTTAATGTCCATAGGGAGTAATGATACCTTTTGATAATTTGGTGCAAGTTATAATTCAACCTTTGTCTTTACAGCGCAGCAGAAGAAATATTGTTGGATACTTTGAGCAAAAGGACTCAGACAATTACAGAACCTTTGAAAGAGTAGCGAATATTTTGCATGATGATTGTGTGTTCCTATCTGCCTTTGGGTAAGTGTGAAAACTTTTTGACTGCATGACTTCCTTATTGAAATTCTGTTTATGAGTTGTATATAAATTTAATTGAATGGACTTCTTTAATACTTTCAGCGTGTCATAACTGAAGAGACTAGACCTTAATAGATAAATACACTGAGAGGATAGGAGAAAACTCTTCCTAACCTAATGTTTGCTGTGAAATTCAACTCTTATTTTTCCCTTCCTTTTTTTTTTTTTCCCCACTCTTTGTCAGTATAGTTTAAGTGTAATCGGTTTTGGGGGGTGAAAGACAGTTGTGTCCCCAAAATCTACTTTTTTAGAGGGAGAGGAGAACAAGTAGGGAAGAGCTTGAAAATGCTTTGAAAAAGAATTCATCAGCTTTGCAGACTGAGGAACTCTTTTTTGCAACCTCTTAGATTTTTTTTTTCTTTAAAATAGAACCATTTTTTGAAGGGGTCTCTTCCTTCTTTTTTTATAGGTTTTTTTTTCCTGTAAGCAGTGTAGTTGCTTGCTCATCTCCTCTTTATGCTTCAGTAGCAGGCCTTGTTCCAAAATGCCTAATTTCTGTTCTTGGGTCTTAGTTCTATGTCACTGGTCAATACAACAATTTAGAAAGGCAATTGCATTGGTGAGCTACAGAGTGTAAGCCTAGAAGAAAAACCTACAGAAATTCAACTCTCTCCTTGTTACACAGATTCACAGTGATATTTTAAAATATTAAGACATTCACTGGAAGAAGAAGAACAAATTGGGAGTAAGTGATTCCCTTTTTAAGTAGCATTAAAAAAATGGAATTATAGATTCTTTCAGCAATGCTTAATGTGCCACCACCGGTTGCCAATTTGAAGTGATTGGGCATTAATGTGAATACAGTGTTTTCCAGTTTACCCACAGTTGCAAGATAAGGAATTGGCATGGGTTAATCTAGCTTTTATAATGGTTACAGTTGCCTCAAGTTTTGTGAATTGGATAAAGTGGAGAATAGCAGAGACACTGAGAGAATGTATTGAGGTAGAAGAGGTTTCACCTGCTTGAACAAAATCTGTTGCCAGTCACTGATGCCTCTTCTAATGTGTCTCCAAAAATAGTTTGGGGGTGGAGGAGAGTATTTGCAATGTGTGGGAGTACACAGGGCCTTCAGTTCCCAGTTAGGTAGTGGTATGGCTGTGTAAGCAGGTAAATCTGTGGCCTGTAGGTCTGTCAGTCTTATTCCCAAAGAGTGGCCATTTTCTCAAGCATTTTCTGATAAGTGCACCCATGCTTGGTCTTGGGACAGCCAGTCTGAGTTGTTACTAGAATTTTAAGTTATTTTTCACCCCCTCATACAGCTTTTTAGTCTTTTCAGAAATACATTTTTAAAAAATATTAGTATGATAGCAATACTTTGAAGATTCTCTCTCCTGCTGTTTGAATCTGTTCATCTGTGGTTTGCTGTATGTCAATTTCAAAAAAAAAAAAAAAAAAAGAAATAGTTTCCCACCACTCAGTGTCAGCATTTGGTTGTTGGCCATTGTTCTTGAAGAGATTACTGGGGGGGGGGGTTTATTTAATATTTTTTTGTTCAGATATAAGCAATAGTCAGACATAATGGAATGGATCAGAGTTTGATTATTTGTAACCTGCCTGTGTAACTACAGATTGCACAGCAGGCTTGTCATTATTCTTATCTCTAGACTCCCATTCCCTTTCTAGCCTGGAGCTGTTAGTGTTTTAAAGTGCAGCCTTCCCAACAGTAACCTTGGGAACTAAATGTTTTCACCTGTGAGTGGCTGTGGCTCTTCAGCTTCCTAAAAAAAATTATATGTGAAAAGACTTCTGAGGGAGATACTGGCCACATATCAGTGTTTCCTTTTCGGATTATATATAGCAAAATGTTTTATGGGGAGCTGGCGCTGATCAGTCAGACTCTTCTGACTGAGCATCCTGACAGACCCTGGGAGGTATTTTTGGGTCTGCTATGAACAGAGTTCAACAGCTACGTGGCTTGGGAGGTATCTGGTAGGTAATGTGAGCAGTCACGTTCAACTTCTAGCAAGCTAAAATAAAACAATCAATTCGACAGGAAGAAAAATAACTACTGATTTCTGTCAAGGCAGAACTGTCCCTTTTGCAAAAATTACTATGGCTTTAGGTAGTTTTAATAGCTTATTTTTTTAAACTGTATGAATGGTACTTAGCTGTAAATCATCTTGATGCTTAAAAGATTTCTATAACAAACTGATCCTTACATTTCTCTATAGATCTGAGGTGACAATAGAACAAGATTAGTGAAAGAAGACTTGTAGGCAGAAGGAGATAGGTGAAGAATATGATGATGAGATTATTAGAAGCAGATTTTCAAAGTAGAACTAGAGAGGAATGAATCTGAAAGGTTCATGAAAGTGGAAGAGAATGTCCAACCAAAAAAAAAAAAAAAAAACCAAAAAAACCCCACAAAAAACCAAAAACGTCTAAAATATACTTTTATCCTAAAAAGCTGTGATGATCTGTAAGTAGTTAATGGCAGACGGTGATGAATCTAAAAACTGTTTAATTTTGTGTTAGCGAGTAAATACTGCAGTGGAGGGGGGGGGGGATTGTGGGTTCCAAGAGGTTCCCTTTCACATTACTGCTTCAAGAAGAGATGAAATGCAAACTGAAGTGTTTCCATTTTACTAGTTATTTTAAAAAGGTGTATCTTCAGGCATTTGGGATTTTCACATCATGTCTGCACTTTATTTGAGTTATCTGGAAAAATATAATCAGTCACAACTGCAGCTACTGAAGTGGAAGAGCACAGAAGAGGACATTTTTGGGTTCTATCACAGGGTTACCCTAGAGCATATATTTCATTATAGATTATCATCATCTTATCAAGCAGTGACTGGGCAGGTGGCTTCTACATCTTTACTTTCTTCTTATTCAGTGAAGGCTTATTTGGGATGCGAGTGGTTTTTGTCAGTGATGGTGGTCACTAGGAAGCCTAATTTCACATTATGGGGGAAGTCCTGTCTGGAATATAAAAATACATTTTAAAACACACATCTGTAAATTGATACAAATATTGATGTATGTAACATACTATGCAAGACTTTCCTTCTGCGTGATAAGAAGAGGATGTTCAGATCAAATGAAGGAAATAAAGTTTAGGTACTTTGAGTTAAGGGTTATGATGTCTGTCTTTTTCTTGGCACTCTAAATTGTTCAGACCCCTGGAAGATTTAGCTAATCTTGCAGTGATGTAATTTGAGATTAATCAGTCTTCACCACTGTTTATATTGCATCTAGAGGAAAGATAACTGGAGAAGGGTGAACACTTACCTAATGTTTCCCAAAGACTGACATGCCAAAGGGAAAAGAAGTGGGTACTTTTACTCTTTTATGGCATATGCATCTAGTCAGTTCTGTCTTGCCAACCTGATTTACCTTGGAACAGCAAGGCGTGGGAGAGAAGGAGCGAGGAGGCCTCTTTACATATCTGAAGATTTTTAAGGGTTTGTTTTTATTGGGAGCTGTCTTTCCTTTTGTCTCCTCCATTGGATGCATAAGTGTCCCAACTTGCTTGAATAAGAGATGCAAATTTTGGGGTACAAACTAGCAGCTTTCAGGGTGCTCTGCTGTGACTGGGATTAAGGAACCATAAAATATTCCAGAGGCAAGAGAGGAACTTTACTAAGGTGACAGAGTAAGCTGAATACCAAGGAGGAACTGCATGTCTTTGGGTACACATGTACTATATCATCAGTGGCCAGGAACTGCACACTGTGTCTGCTCTCTGGATCTGTTTTGAGGGTAACATGGACAGTGTGGGCTTACTTGCCATCCATTTTCCCACTGCTTGTGCCAATGGAACACCTCAAAGCCCTTCTTTATCAGGGTAGATAAGATGTAAATTTTTAGTGTAAACAGTGGAACAGGAAGAGCAAATGCAAACAAGAATCCACCTTTCTCTCCTCTCCTTCCTTAAGATTTTTTCTTTTAATTCACTTCTTTAATTTCTCTTGACAGTCTCTTATCCAAAATTGTACTGGCATTCATCACTTGCACTTCAATGTCGTTAGTCCACACTTCTGATCTTAGGGATGCATCTTGCTGACTCCGTTATTGCCCTCCTATCTAGCCAGGCCAAGTTTCTCTGGAGTCACTTTGCAGTTTGCTTTACAAATGAAGGATTTTACTTCTCAAATTTTGAAGGGGAAAAAAAAAAAAAAAAAGAAGTAAAGAAAGGATAGCAAATTAAAATATGATTTTTGGTATCTCAGTTATTTTATTTGTGTCTTCCAAGACATGCTTACTGGTTGGTTTGTTGTAGGGCTATTTCAAAAGCAGAGAGATTTAGCGGAGACAATATAATCTACAAGCCACCAGGGGTAAGTGTAACTATGTATTTTATTCTGATTATTGTCATTATATGTGAATATGAACAAGAGGAGACTGTTTGTATCATTCAGTATGTTACTGCATCTCAAATCTTGGTTTTATTTCATCACTAAATAGTGCAAGAAATGGGATCATAGAAACTAGTGTTTCTGAGTCAATGAAAGAGATCTCTATCTCATGTGTTGCCAGTTAATGCACAAAACCAAAATCTGTCATTTGAAATATCAGTCCAGAATTAATTTTTTTTTCTGAAAAAGACAGTCAACATGTTGTGTGTATAGATATTGTGTGTTCTGTAGAACTCTTAAAAATCTATGAAGCTGATGCACTTCCTGTAGTTCAAAGCAAGTGACAATTATTACATATTTTTCTGACTGTCACTTGCCTGTCTTGTGTGTACCTTAGTCCAAAAGGATTAAGAGCTCTTCTCCTAATTAAAAAAAAATTAACTGTGTGTTAACAAACTCTCATAAACATGGTTTCACTTGGGGAAAAATTCAGTACAGAAGAAAATCTGTAAGAGTTGCTTTTTAGAGACATACTGTTTAAAAATCTGCTCCTTTTGCAAATTTACTATAGGAGAAGAGCTCCTTATAAAAGAGAAAATAGATGAAAAAATATCTCAGGGGGAAGGGAGTTTCAAACCTCTTTTTTTTTTTTTTTTCAACAACAGAATTTATTAGGTTACCTAATTTATATGGCATTTCTGAATTAAGGTGTGTTTAATCATGGCCACAGCTTGCAAAGTCATGCTTCACTTCATGTTAACCAAAATTGTAATTAAATTAAAGGATGTCAGCACTGAATTATAAGTTAAAACTACTAGCAAATAAAGGAAAACTATTATTTATTCATATCTCTTTGGCAAAGCAAATGTAAAATACCAATTTTAAGTCCTTCTAGGACATTAGGAGGGGGGTTTGGTGAGTCTGTGTAACTATCAGCATGAAGCAGCACACTATCTGCATTTAATTTATATCTAAATGGGGGCTTTACATCTGGAGATATTTCTCAACATAGCAGAAGTCTAAATAGCCCTTACTTGAAGCATCTCCAGTTGGGAAACAAAGTATCTTTTCAACTCTTTATAACTTGTCTTAAAAAGTGGCATTGACTGCATAAATTATCATATCTAATATTCAGTTTGCATTTGTACTTTTATCACAGTAATCAAAATCTTGCATGCACAAGGGTATAATTGGTGTAAGATTTGCTTTCAATATTTATAAGAATATTGTTATATTGAGTAGCTAATCTCTGTAGGTAACAGTATCACTTTTATTGTTTGTCATCTACTGTATTTTTCTTTTCTACAGGAAAATGCTCCAGATATGGTGTATTTAGGCTCGCTAACCAACTTTGATTTGGTTTATGCATGGACACAAGATAAATGTGTACCACTAGTTAGAGAAATTACATTTGAAAATGGGGAGGTAAGAATTTTTTTTACAATTCTAGTTTGGGGGTTTTTCTCAAATCCAAAATGTCACTTTCAAGGTCTCTCATCCACTTCAAAGAACTTTGTCTATTTTGTTTTAGGCAGAAAATAACTGTTAGATAATGTTTTTTTCATTCTTTTGGAGCTTTTTGTTTAGACTTGAAATTCACTGGAGGCAGATTTTTTGTAGTTTCATACACTACCAAAGTAAGAGGCTTTATTATAGAACCATTAAGGCTGGAAAAGACCCCTGAGATCGAGTCCAACTGTTAAGCCAGCACTGCTGGGTTCACCACTAAGCCATGTCCCCAGGTGTCACATCCCTGTGGTTTTTTTTAACACCTCTGGGGATGGTGATTCTACCACTTCCTTGGTCAGCTTGTTCCAATACCTGACCACCTTTTCAGTGAAGAAATTTTTCCCAATATCTGGTCTAAACCTTCCCTGGTGCAACGTGAGGCCATTTCCTTGTGTCCTATTGCTTGTTACCTGGAAGAAGAGACCGAAACCCGCCTCATTACCACCTCCTTTCAGGGAGTTGTAGAGAGCAGTAAGTTTCCCCCTGAAACCTCCTCTTCTCCAGGCTAAACCCTCTGTTCCTTCAGCTGTTCCTCATCAGACTTGTTCTCCAGACCCCCCACCAGCTCCATTGCCCTTCTCTGGACACATTCCAGCACCTCAATGTCTTTCTGGCCATGAGGGGCCCAAAACTGAACACAGGATTTGAGGTGTGGCCTCACTAGTGCTGAGTAGAAGGGGATGATCACTGCCCTGGTCCTGCTGATCCACCAGGTCCTCTCCCACCAGGCAGCTTTCCAGCCACTCTTCCCCTAGCCATGGCATTGCATGAGGTGGTTGTTACTCAGGTACAGGACCAGCTTTGATGCACGTAGATCCAGTAAGAAGTGTCTGGTGATTTGCAGAATGTGGACACTTGGAGGCAAAGGATGTGTGTGTCTGTAAGGATGTGTGGATGTGTAACACCTTGGGTGTAGGTTGTGTTATTACTTACTAAAGTAAGTACATATTATTATATGGATGTCATGACCAAATGATACATTTAAGATCCAGACCTTGGAAAAAATGCTTCTAGTCAGGGTAGAAAACACCAATGTCAGCATGTCAATGACAGAATTGTTGAAAGAATAAAATACTGGTGAACTATCCTTCAGTTATAACTGTCTTTTAAAGTTTAATGTTAATCTTAGTGGTAGAAAAATATTACTGTATTAACCACTTCCAAAGCATTATCTAATAAACAAGCACATTAAATGGTGACTGACAATGAAATTTTCTGGGAATGGTAATAAAAACTGTGCTTTTTTTTTCAATCTGCATTTAAGCACTCGTATAATCCTAATCTTTTTAGCTTCACGTGCTGTTCCCTTTGCTTTTCTTTTGGCTGTAATTCATCAGGTGGAACTTGGCAATTTCTTTTAAATATCTCATTTCTTCTCCTTACCGTTATTGTTTTTCAATACTTCTTTGTTTTCTTTTGTAACTTCTTTTGTCTTTTTCCAACTCTGTATTATAATCTTTTTGTTAAATAAACAACAGGAAAAAAATCTTTAGAAAACTATTAAGTTTGTAGTATTTCAGAAGGAGTATTTTGACACAGCCACAGCATCTGCTAGACACTCTGCTGAGGTTTGTAACAAATTGCAGTATGTTGTCCACACTGGATGAGAAAGCAAAGAATCAGTCATATGATTAATTCTCAGTTTGCACACCTAATTCTTTTGATCCTGAATCTGCAGTGCATCTAACACTGCTGTTCTGGGCTCATGGAATTTTTAGGGTTTCATGGCAGAGGGAGGAATAGGGTGGTTTTATTACGCAAGCCATTTTGGTTGACTCTCTTCTACTCAATCCTGCCAAATTTTATTGGAAAGTTCTGATATTTAACAAACCTTAATTCTTCATTTGCAACTCAATATGTAAAAGAATGTCACATGTTAACATCTTTAGAGGTGTGTGGTAGATTTTCAGAGTACTTTTCCCATGGTGAAAGAGGATCCTGAGCCTTAGAAGCCAAAGGTTCATTGCTGTCATCTTGCACCAGTGTATTGTGGTTTTTCTGGTTGTTCTCATAACCCTTGATTCCTGCTTGCTTAGGTAGATAGAAACAATTCCAATATGACATTTTGCCTAACAACATTTGTTTAAAAAATTCAGTGCTGCCAGTACCCAAACAAATTTAAACATGCCAAAATTGAGATATTTCTGCTTGCTTAGATTGTACGGTTACTTAAATGGGCTCTTACTTATTTTGCATACTACACAGCAGCGCAGGGTAAAAATATGAAGTGCTGTGACTGTTAAGCTGTGTTTATGGTACTAGAATACCATGTAAATAAGATAAAGACAAAAAAATTCTTCCACAAACTTTAAATTAATTTTTAAAATCAAAATTGGTCTCTGTAAACTGGTAGGTTTTTCCCTCATGTTCTTAATGCAAACAAAGCCTTAACTGCAGTGGTACAAAACAGATTTTTACCATCCTGTAATAGGACAGGACGATGAGACCCAGTTGCATTTGTGCATGTAAAAAAGAGAATGAGCATATAGGATTAGTTGTTGTTTTATAGATGGTTTGGGAAGCTTGGATTTCAAGAGCACTGAAGTTATGAGGATCCACTGTTAAAAGACCAGGCTTCAACATACCTGATGGATTTGGTTGAAGGGGGAAGGACAACCATTTCATGTACACTGTGTAACTGGCTGCCTACTGACAGGGAAAGTGTTTCTGAAGAAATTTTTCTATTTGATGGCAGAATGAACCAGTGCTGTCTTTCTCAAAAAGCACAATTTTTATGCTGTTACAGGCTAGAATCAAAGCAATAGCAGCATTTGGCTGTTACACCAGTTGTGCAAATAAAAGACAACTCCAGGCATTTCTTAGATGATAAATGATGATTTTTTTTCAATCAGCCTGTAGCGAGTTGAGCTGATGTTCTTAAGTGCCTAAAAATCACTTTTGAAGCAAGGAAGTGCATATTGTTTGTGTTTTGGATTTAGGCAAAAGAAAAATCTTGAATAAATTATTCAAGGAATTCCTGTGTTTATCTGTCCCTGGGCACAGAGATTTTTTCATCAATTTTAGTAATATATAAACCTGTAAATTTAACAGTAGTGTTACACAGATGACCGGTCAGGACACACTTACTGGCAGAAGATCATGACTGATATGGCTGTCTCATTAGTTTCTGATTTTATATTTATTGGGAGGAGGGGATAGGGTTATTTAAAGATACTTGTTCATTGTGTTATGCTACGAAAGCACCACCTTACTATGAGAACAAGCTGGGACTGGGTCTAGAATACACCCTCAGGCTTTTGTAGCATTTCATACTCAGGCCTTATTGTGGTTTCTGTGAAGGTGATATGTTTTCTCAGGATTGGGTTATTTCTTCCATGCAAGTATTCCAATGCAAGGGTATCCCTTCCTGAAATACTGATAATGAAATACTGTCATCCTTTATCTGCTGTATATGAGGAAGGAAACATTGGTTAACTGTATCACTCAGGTATCTTAGAGGAAGGGTCAGCAGTTAATCTTTAGTCTTGTTCTTTCGTCTGTCTTTTAAAGTAGAGATCTCACTGAATTTGAAAATTCCTGTAATCACCCAAGTGCCCTGAAGAAAAGGAAGAAATGAGATTTGTCCTTTGTTTTCTCTGCAGGAACTGACAGAAGAAGGCCTTCCTTTTCTCATACTTTTCCACATGAAAGATGACTTGGAGAGTTTAGAGAAATTCCAACAGGAGGTTGCACGACAATTAATAGGTGAAAAAGGTTTGTAATAACTCTTACTGCTTCTTGGTTTTACTGGTATAATTTTTTTTCAGGCAACTCAGTAGAGTGGAAGCAAAGACCAAACAGAATCCTAGCTAAAACTCTTGAAGCCAGAGGGCTTTATGCACTTCTGACAGTGAGGACTCACTCCTTTGGAAATTATTAAAGTAGATACACAATTTATTAGTAAGTAACTTTCAGAAATCCTTCTTGTCTAAATGACTTAATGCAGTTTGAGAGGGCATTAAACAAAGCTTTAGTTTGTAATATGGAGGAAAAAAAACACTTAAGAAAATGTTATTTTGGTTGAGTTAGTTAAAAATTTAGATCTATTTTTAAGTTTTGCATATTGTATCTAATATCTCCACCTTTATAATAGTTATGAAAGTTGTTAGGGATTCGAGATAATACTAAATAAGTTTTAATATGGATTTTTGTCTGCTCACGATTTTAAGGTACAATAAACTTCCTCCATGCTGATTGTGACAAATTCAGGCACCCACTCCTGCACATTCAGAAGACTCCAGCAGACTGTCCTGTCATTGCCATTGATAGCTTTAGGCACATGTATGTCTTTCCAGACTTCAGTGACTTGTCGTAAGTATTTTTCTTGATGCATTTTAATTTGAGAAGGACAAAGGAAAAGGTGTGTGTTCATACTGCAGTCAGTGCTATGGTAGGAAGATGAGTAAATCTGTGTGATTCAGTGTCAAAGCCTAAAAGCAATATGAGTTGGTGTTGAAGCCATTGTTTGAATGGATTTGTATTACTTTATGGAGGAAAAGAATCTCATGTTAAGTTTTCAGATGCCAGTCTTTTATTTCGAAGTTTTGCTGTTTTCTGTCTTAGTTAGGCACTTGGAGCCTGGCATGGTATTTTTAGTAGTGATCTAGATATATCAGTTAACTTTAATAGATTTAAAATACTACATGGAATGTGTAAGTGCTGTTATTCAGTGATTACTGTAAAATGCACCATGTAAGAATTCCCATCCTATCAGTTCAGCTTTTCCTGCTGTGTAATTCTAACCTTCCTGCATTAGTCTAAATCTGGAAAGCTAGCAGAGAAATCCCTATTGTGTGGATTTTAGAAATCTTCCAAGTGCAACTTGGAAAATGGACCATCACTGTCATACTTATCTGGATGAAATATGTGAGAGCAAAGTATGAGAATGCTCAGGTGTGATATGCCACTGTGATAATCCTCATTACATCAGCCTGTCTCTTTATGTTGCATTCCCTTGGAAGCAGCTGTTCTGTCTCTCATGGCTCAGTTGAGGAATGAAGATGTGTAAACGTTCTCTTCAGGGGCTTTCAGGCTTAGACAAGTGCTCTGTCTTTGTCTTCTGGTTGGATGTTAAAACTCCAGTTTCTGTCTCAAAGGAGGTACCTGCACATACACTGCCTCTTAAGTCCTGGTTGGAGGCCTAGGCTCGGTATTTTGTTTTTGTCAAAGCCAAGGATTCAAAGCTCAGATTTAGCATGCAATGTGAACGTAATCCCATGTCTGATTCTGCCATTCCAGGAGACATTTTTCTACCTGAAATGTTGACATTTGGAAGGAGGGTTTGAACTTAGCTTCTTTCTGTAGTTCTCCACAGGCTTATTAAATGTGGTCTCAGTTTGATATATCTTAAATGGTGCGTTCAAATATCTGAAGCCATGTATGTTGAAATCCTGATAGTGACTATCGGTCTCCTTGTGTTCCTATTTCTTTGGAATATTGTGTTCACCGCATGTGCCAGCAAAAAAATATCAGGATATTTACATTTTAAAAACACTCTTTTTATTGCCGCTTTTTAAACAGCCCTAAAATAAATTAATATCTCTTATGTGGGCAATAGAGATGTTTAGTTTAGACTTTTATGTTTCGTACACTTTCTGTTTCTGTGAAACTGTCAGAATAATAAGAGCTACTTGCTTGATGTGTACCAGTTGTTACATACAAATGAAGCTGAAAGAGATGTCAGGATTGTAGACAGTCGCTTAATGATAAATAATTATTCAACCTTACTCTAGGAGGTTGAGCTGATACATAGAAATATCTAACAAAGCAAGGAGAGCTTCGAGCACCTGGGGTGATATCTTCTTGTGTATGTGGTTTGAATTTTGTGTTTGGTTTGTTTGTTGTTTTTTTTGTCAGGTTTGTGGAGGCTTTTTGGTTTTTAATAATAAGTAGAATCTTAATTCTGAGACTTTCATCTACCTGGATGTCTGTCAGTTTAGTGTATTTGCTGGACTCTTTCACAAACTGACCTCAGGCTGTCTCTTGTAATCTCAGTGCTGCCACCAGCCAATAGTGTTTGGATATGGCACTTTCAGAACTGGCACACACTACAAGATTTCCTCTCTCCTTAGGAAGTTCGTATTTTTTTGGAGAATGGGCATTTCATAGGAAAATGAGACCATCACTCAATATTTTACCATCAGCTTTGGGCACCTGTCCCTATTCATCCTGCTGTTCCAGGTTGGAAATGATAGCAGTGAGTGTTCAACAGTAGATTCTCAGCGAGAAGAGGCTGAGCCACATGAGGCTGTAGGCACCAAGTGCCCTTGTTGCATTAGGAAAGGAGAATGTCTCCAGCAGTGTGCCTGACCTAGCAGAGGGCAGGAGCCCAAGGTAAAGCAGAGAGCAATAATTCTGCTGTCCTTATCACCAGGCTAGAATGAACCTCCTTCTCTTTATCAGTAGCAATTCCTAATCTTACCTGGGAAGGGAGGAGACCCCTTAAAGTACCACTGTAATACTGATCAGTTACAGACACTGCTGTAGTGATACTGACTCTATTATGCTGCATTTTATGCACAGAGTTTTCTGATTATCTGAAATATTGCTGATAGCTTGTCTGACCACACTTTGTTCCTCTTTCCTAAATGTAATAGTTGATTTGATGAAAGACTTCCTACAAAACCTGTCTCCATTCAGACATTACCTTTTGATTGCATGCATAGTGCTCGTTATAGTTTTTTATCTCATCTATAATATTTACTAGATCAACTCTTCACTTTGAGATTTTTAGTCCATCTTACGTTCCACAAACAAAATTGGATGCTGTAGTTTAGCACATTTGCTGTGGGTGACAGTAGATGATCTCAGTTTAGATTTACATTGACATCCTCTTAGTGCATATCTCCGGTGTATATGCAGTTGTTGAGGCAGTAGAGAGCCTTTCAAAGATGTTTTGTCAATACTGGTACCCAACTGTCATTTGGATCTGTAAGCTGTGCATTTGGAACCTGCTGTTCCCTCTTACATTACGGTTAGTGGGGAGCTGAAGGGAGTATACAATGAAGTTATTGGCTGGTACAACTCTGTGGGAGTTATTGAAAAGATGAAATACTTGCTGTGTTCTCAAGAGACAGTGGAAAGAAAAAGAAGCTGGTAGGATACCTTAGCAAACCATTTGGCTTCCTGTCCTCTATTAATCACCTAAAAGTGGGCATAGTGTGCCAGATAAAGAAAAGTTGGCTACTCTAAACAGTGCACTTTAAATCTTCTGGGTTTGGACTTAACTTGTAATAAACATGTGGGTGTTTCTGTTGAATTTGTTCCAGAATTCCAGGTAAACTGAAGCAATTTGTACTAGACTTGCATTCTGGAAAACTGCATAGAGAGTTTCATCATGGCCCGGATCCAACTGATGTAGCACCTGGTCAGGTAAGGATACAACAAATATATTTAATTTGGCCATTTAGTGAAGACCTTTACTCCTCATCAGAGCTGTACTTTCTATGTTTGTACTTTTAACCTCTGTCTCCTGAAAGAGAAATCTGTTTACAGAAGCTTAATGTTGCCCCTTCTGCTTGGCACTTCCTTTAACTTTCTTTGGGTAAAGGCAAGGAGAGCATTAAGGGGCAGTGTGGTACCTATTTGCCTTGAATAAGGGAAAATTATAAGGATAATGTTTTCTCCACTGAAACAGATCCGGGGGTAGATGACTCTTCTGACCTCACAGAGCTGCTGTTATGTGACTTAACATGATTCTCATGTGACTTCAGTGCAAAAGTTGATACTACATCATAGCTGCCTTATTTCCACACACACTATTAAAGCGTGCTTCTAAGGGGAAAGAGCAATGAAAGCTGCCAATCCAAGCAGGAGGCAGATTCTTAGAGCATCAAGAAAAGATGGATAAGCAGTAATAGGCCTTATTGCTTTTATTAATGCAGTTAACAAACAGCATCATTAGTGCTCACAGGCTGCACTTGTCAGTTTGGATTCCTCATGGTTCTGTTCCAAGGTTGTCATGTTGTGTAATTACATGCCAGGAAGTCAGTCCTGGGATCTCTTCAGGAACTCAGCTACTAGATCCCTCTCCAGACAAAACTCAGGAGCACCTCAGTGTTAGGAAAGAAAGGACATTACCAGTCGTGATTCCCTCTGCTTAGCCCAGTCTTGTGTGTCTTAATCGGCCTTGTATCTTCTTGATGCACCACTCAGCTCATGTGCTTGGTGTCATGCTGAAAAGTGCAGATGTAATGGCCTGTCAGGGAACATTTTCATTACCTTGGGCACTGTCTAAAGAGATAACCATTTGAAACACTTCTTTCAAGTTACATGTTGCATTGCCTGGGCTCAAGGAACCACTTTGGTCCCAGAGGAGACCTGGAGCCCTAGTGTTTGGGGTGCCTTAGGCCACCTGAGAACCCACGGGTGAGGGAAACCATTTATAGCTGCAGAGTCATTTTGCTGCTCATCTCTGGGATATGGGAAGGGTGGCACTGCACTCAGCCCTCTGAGTGCAGCCTCCTCTCGCCCTGCTCAAAACTAAAAGCTTTAAAAGCATGAAAGCCCTGGAGGGCTTGCCTTGGCCAGGAGAATGACTGCTTTTGAATGTTGTCATGACTGGCCAAGAAAACACGTGGGCTGAACTGTCTCAGCAGTAATTCATTTAACTAGTGGATCCCTGTGTTTCTCTGGAATTCATTGAGCAATGAGAATTCAAGTCAACAGGAGGAGATGCAGAAATAATGGCTGGAGACTGAGGCAGAGGCCAGGCAGTCTGTCAGCTTGGAGGGGAACAGGAGTGCATGAGGAAGAGACGCTCTGAGGCACCTGCCGCGAGGAGGAGGTTTGGCCAGGAAGAGAGGAATCTGCTGAGTTCCTGGATCCTGCTGCCTGCCTATCTGGGCACAGGCACAGAGCCTGGAGCTGCAGGCTTGCTCTTGTCTCCATTCTGCCTTGAGAAATGCACTCAAAACCTGGGATGTTTATGTTCTCATCTCCATATGGCATCCTGCCATCTTGTGGATGCACATGTGATGGAAATCTGGCCCTAGCTAAACTGGAGGCTGCTGGCTTAGGTCACCTATGTCCCTTGAATTGCATAGAGAGATTTGTTTTGGGGTTTTTGTGGTTTCTTTTTTTTGTTGTTTTTGTTGGTTGGTTGGTTTGGTGTGTTTTAGTTTCCATATAAAACCCCTAATTCTAAAATATTTTGTCAGCACTCGCCCTTTTGCCCTGGTGTATCTCATAAAACACACACACAAACTAGAATATCCTCAAACCAAGTGTAGACAGACTTGAGAAATATACAGTGGGGTACATTTGAAATACTTCTGTGTGACTTGTACAGACACTTGTGTGTTGGCATTACCTTCGAGATGTGCCAGTAAAAGGAATATCCTTAACTATTAAAGTGCTTAGTGTGTGTGTGCGTGTATGTTCCTCCTACGTGGGGCTTATAATGGGCTTCCCAGGAAAAAAACCCAAAATTTAATTTGTGGGAATGCTGGACATTCATGCACTCCCATAATTAATGCTAGAAATTCATTTAATGGAGGTGAATGGTTATCAAAATTAGTCTAACAAACTATTTTACTGTTTGTTCTGTTTTTCAGCCAATTCAGGATTTAGCAAGCAGCCCACCAGAAAGCTCATTCCAGAAACTGGCACCCAGTGAACATAGGTACACCTTATTGAGGGAAAAAGATGAACTTTAAAAACTTGAAATAATCTTGCAAGCCTTTCAGACAGCAGCGTTGACTTCTGTGTGGTGGAAATAGTAAACCTATATTTTCATAATTCTATGTGTATTTTTATTTTGAATAAACTGAAAAATAATTTTTTCTCCCCAGGCTTGTAAATACATTTGTTTGGTGGGTCATTCTGTACAGCATCTTTCAAACAGTACGTTCTTAATGCTATAGTAAAATATCAGAGACCCATCCAGACTCTTGATCTAACTCTGTTCTGTAAAACTTTTATAATCCAAATGAAGGTATCCTTGCCAGAGACATGCTGTTAACTTGCACTATCCCATTAAATAGGACTTCTGGGTTGTTTTCTGTGTAACCTTGGTAGTATGTGCTTTTTCTTCTTCATGTGAACAGCTATCCTGGTAATCTATTTCTTTGTCACATTTTTCTCCAACTTAAGAGGGTCTTCTATTCTGGATACTTGGGAGGGGAATAAATTAAAGTTTTACAGAATCTTGTGTGGTGATTTACTGGCTGTAAATGTCCAAGCAATTAAACAAAACTGACTATTAAAATACCAAGTGAGGAAAGGAAAGGTTTCAATGATAATGGCTGTACTTTGAATGAAGGGGCTGTATTGACCTACTCTGATTTCTTGGAATTTAGATTGCTGTGTTACCCACATGGTTGTGTTAAAAGAATTTGAATGTTGGAAACCCTTCATAGTAAGAGAGGACTGGGGCTGGACTGGCATCTGAGTTTTCTCAGTCCCAAATTAATATCTGCATGCATGTTAGGATTAGTCTCTGGGAGGTTTTTGTTTGTTTGTTTTTTCCCCAGATCCCTGCCTTCCTGGCAGACAACCACTTACTGTTCAAACAACCACTGCAAATTTTGCAAATTTTCTGTTACTCTCTTTGTCTGGCTTGTGCCTTACTCTTTGCATAATCTTTGAATTCTGCTCTGAAGAAGGAATTACTGCTTTTCTCTTACAAACTACACCAGAATATGGGCTTTTCTCAATGAATCTTGGAGCCGCGGGGTGAGATGAACTCATAGAAACTGTAAGATGGAACAGCATCTGTTAATTTGTGGGGCACTGCTGGAGATGAATTAGTGCTGGATTTGTACAGTACACTTACTACAAAGAAGCGGGGACCTGACTTGGGCCCCTAAGGTTTAGTGTCCTTAGAAGTGAGCTTGTTCTCTGGACAGGGGGAACACTGGGTTCAGGTTTACTTGAAAGAGCACCCTGACTTGTGTAGTCACTGTTCAGGATTCCTTCTGCCTCTCAGCTATGGATGCTGCCTGCTCAGTTATTGACAGAAGACTGGTTGCAGGGTCTGGTGAAACTGGCAAAAGCTGATCCCAGGACAGCCTCCTGAATCAAGCCCCTGCAGCACCAGCAACAGGAGCTTTCTAGGGAGCAATTCTGAGGAGAGAGTCACTAGTACCCACCTACACTAGGCTACAGCAAACTGAGCAGCTGCATAGTTAAGAGCTGAGAAAAGTACTGCAAGGTTTTGTTTACAGGTATAATTTGTTGGTTTTGTGAATTTGCATTTTTGGCCTTCTCCTGTTCTGTTCTCCATCTCATGCCAAATCAAGCATTTTTGGCAGCTGAGTCATACTGCCTTCCAGTTGGAGTCTAAAGATGTGAGTTGGTTGTGGTTTTAAGACTGCCACTTGTTTTTTACAGGTGGTGGTACACAATTCTGGCATCCGAAATTTTAGTCAATTCCTGCATGGTGCCTGCAAGTACTCATCTTACTCCTCTGAGGTTCCTGTTTTTCCTTAGGCTTCTTATTTATAAATGCTGTTTGGTGGGAGATGTCAAAACTTCTTTTTAGAGGAAGATGCCTCCTCGTAATCCACCCAGCAGTCCAGGGACAGGTACTTTCAGCTAGGAAGTGAAAGAGATGAACGCCCTCTGCCATTCCTTAATCCAAGTTTGTTTTTCAGAGTAAGGACTTGTTCCCGGAGCTTTGGCATCCCAAGCACTAGGTGGACAATTAGCTGTAATGTGTCATTTCATGAGAGTTACACACTGCAGTAATTTCAGTGTGTCTTCACTGGAGTTGGACCTGATTCTCCGGGGTTAGGGATGACCAGCGACCTGGCTGTGACAGCGTTCAAGTGACTTTTTTATTTGCAAGCAGAAGGTTGAACAGCTAAAGCCAAGCTGTGCTTGCCTAACATGCTGCTGAGTGTCACTTGAACTTTTATGTGTCTGGTGATACAGAGAATTTGCCTGGAGAGAGCAAGTGCTGGACAAAATCCGAGTTGTGTTTCAAACTGAGCCATTTGACTCTGATCATCTGCATCTGTATTTTAACCATTTGGTGCTCAGCTTACCACTCCCTCTAACACTTTTCAGGCTTTTAGGTGAGGTTGTTAAAATATAAGTATTATCCCTATATGGAATAAAACTATTCCAAACTCTTTTTAATTGAACTTGCCAAGTCCATTTCTAAGCTAGCATGTGTGTACGAGTTGCTAGATGCAGGTGGCATTTTAGGAACTTGTATTAATTTCATTCAATGTAAATATTTCAATAGCTAAAGCATGTGTTTGGTAACTCAATACAGGGTTCTTAAATCTTGGTAGTGCGATTATTTTAATAATATAAAACTTGAGAGGGATTAATTTTTTAGACGCTGAAAGGAAATAAGCAACAAAGTTCTCAGTAAATGTTACAGCCAGTCTCATAGGAAAAATCTTTTATTTGGTCTGAAAGAGTTATTTATATCTTACAATTCTTCTGACTAACGTGCCTAGCAATTTAAATGCTAGTTTGGTTACTCAGATGCTGATGTTTCTTCACATATGTAAATAACCCACCTATTTTAAAAGATTGTAGCTTAAATAATAGACTCCCACATCTAGTGTGTACACAATGCTTTGAAATTGCTTCCTTAAAAACGCAAGGGGGAAGAACAGTTCTCATGCTAGACATTTCATAAACTGTGTGCATATCAAGCTGAATTTGTATAAGCTGGGGTAGGAATTTAGTCTTAGGAATTTAGATTGTCCTGGCATTAATTCAGCTTGCGGGGAGAGGATGGAGTCCGCAAGATCTCTGATGGGGCTCCTGTCCTTTAAATGCAGGAGGTTTCACAGCATACAGTAGGAAAGCAGATACAGCAGTTTAAAATCATACAAAGAATCAACCACAGTTTTTGATTAAAAACACTTTTTTTTTCTTAGTGTCTTCCTTTCAATGTGGAAAATAAATATCAAAGGAACGAACAGACTATGAAGTTGTTACAATCTCATTAACTCTGTTTACAGCCGACGTAGATGCATTTAAAGAAAAGTGCTTTTTGCTGGTCAGGAACAAATGAGCTGAATTACTCGGGTTATGTTTTGCACTCCAGCTGATTTTACCAATGCAGGCACCGTGGCTTTAACAAATGCAGTTTTGACAATGTCTGCAATTACTGGTGAAAACTGTTCTTGCACACATTGCTTCCCTGAGCCTCAGACCTACTTAAAATAGATGTAATGTTCTGGCTGATAGCAATTTCAGTATTTTAAAAGCAATAAGGAAGAACTGCTCAGAAGAAGTTATTTGTGCTGTAACTAACAGTTGCTAACAATGTCTCTAGGCACAAAAACCCATCATCTGGCATTAGCAGACAGTGATTTCCAGTGATGATATCAAAGTAGTGGTTATCGACAAGGAGCTCTTTCTATAGGACGCTTCCTTGGACAGTGTTCCCTGCTAGGGGAACACTTATCTAAACACTGACTTCAGTGTGCACCTAATAAAACTGGACTCAAGCAGAGTTCAGGATGAATTGACCAATCTAAGAACTTTAAAAAGTGGCTTCCAAACCTCAATTTCCGTTCCCCCTAAACAGCAGCAGCAATAGTCTGGGAACTGTCCTGAAAGTGCCAAACAGTAGATTATGTGACAATAGTACAATTATGTGACAATAAAAACACGTTAACACTTCTGTGTTTAACAGTGGAAGCTTCAGAAGCATCAGGCTTCTTAAGGGTGGTAAGATAATAAGTAACCACTATAAAAAGCCAGCGAAAGCAGGAGCAGCAGCTCACCCCATACAGGCTCCACAGCATGTCCCAAAACCTTGAAAAGGCTCAGCAGCTCCTCTACAGTGTGGGTGGAAGCAGATGTTTTGGCACTGTATGCAAGAGGTGGTTAAGAGGTGGTTTCCATTGTAAACGGTATCAGGTTGATGTTTTGGACACAGTCCCATCCTCTGGGGATGCAGCTGGCACTGCCACCATGCAAGGGGCCTCGCCTGCCGCTGACCTGGTGCCTAATGCCACCCTGGAGGGAATAACAGACTGCTGAGGGAGTAGGCCTGGCTGCAGCACCGCCTTCCAGGGAAGCTGTTCAGCTCTCCCACCGGAGTGCTGTTGGTGCCAGGAGACGAGACGCAAGGGCAGCATCTTGCAGTAAGTGCCGCTTAAGCAAGATGAGGCTTCAGGTTCAGAATGCCACAGCTTGGCTCTTCAACCTGTATGGTGTACTCAGGACAAGCCAAGGAGTTGAACAACTATGGAAAATTACCATCCTCCAGCAGCAGTCCTACAGGGTTGTTGCTTAGACTTTTAATTCACACCTATACTTTGAGCAAGGTGAGGAGTTTACAAATTTTAAAAAAAAAAAAGGTACCTGAAAAAGAGGAAAACCTGATTCTGATGCTGATCTGATATGGCTGATGGAGGCAGATGTGATATATGTGACACATGATATATATACATGACTTTTTCCATATTGCTCATCCAAGATTTTCACCTTCTCTCATGACAGCTGACACTTCCCTGTGCATTACTAAACACACATAGTCAGTCATATCCTGGGGATGTACACAGGAAGAGTCTGGGCATCCGGATAAGTGAAAGTAAATTTAAAATACTATGACCATGAAAGACTGATGGCATTTATTTCCTTTTTTGTTTTTTTTTGGAGCACTACCATCAAAGCTCCAGCTTCTTATGGTGTTTATGGGAAAGCACTAGGGTTTTCCAAGTATCTCTCTTTATATTGTCTGCAAGACAGTTTGTGCAAATTTGGCATGAAGCACCTGCCACCCGTCATTACAGCCGTGCATGTAGCTCACTTAAGAATTTTCTAATTAAGTTATCCACATAATTTTCAAAGGACTGATGTCACCGTGTCTGAAAAGAGAAATTCTGACATGACTGTTTCAGCCCTCCCAAGGAACAGTAATGTCATCAAAATCCACACAATTCAGCCTTGTATTTGAAGCATAAGGCTCCAAGTCTGTCATTAGCATGGCTGCTACACTTGTTCCTGGCCATAATGAACTGATACTTCAGCTGGATTTTTTGGCACTTTGGTGAGAAAGCTCTGGACAGCTGGAAGAGACCTGCTCAATCATTTTTTGTTTTTTCCTTTGTATCAATTTTCCACCTGTGAAGCCCAAAATCCCACCGCCAAGTGCAGCTGCAATTCCTGCCACTTTGAAGCCTGCAAGGAGACCAATGGGACCCCCCACCACTCCACCAATGACTGCACCTGCCACAGGCAGAGCTGCCAGCTTGTATTTTGCAGCCTGTAAAGGAAAAAAAAATATAGTTAGAATACTTGCCTGTGGCGATGTGCATTTTTCCCTCACTGCTCTTGGCAATTACTTGAATGCTCAGTGATAAATAAACTTTACAAATTAGTATTTAAAAAAAGATGCTCGCCTATCCCACAGGTATGACAGAATGTACTAAAAACAATTCAAAATTGAGCTGTCTCATGTATGCAATTGTGAACCAGATCCTTTCACATGGTTCTGGCTGATTTTGCACACTGGGTGTTACCTGGCCCCCATCATTAAATCAAACAAGAAACTCAGAAAATGCTCAGACTTTTCGTAAGGTGTCTGACTCAAGGCTTGGGACTTAGTTAGCAACAGACATCTACAGGGAATGGTATGGAAATTACATGGTGTTATCAACCTCTTTTTCTATGTTTATGTGATTCTAGCGAGCCAGTGACTGAATGCGCTCATCTTTGCAAGTAAACCAAAGAAGCCTCAGAACAGCACTAAAAAAAGCCCCCCAAAAATTAAATAATTGTATTTCCTAGTAGCCTGGATGTGATAGAAAATTACAAGAGAGATCGATTGGTTTTTTTTTTTCCCCTGCTACCTGTGGGTCATTTCTTCCTTATTTCCTTAATTGCTGGTTCCCTCAGCATTAAAGACGGCAGATCAATCGGGTTAATACAGAGGATTGCTGGGAGGCAGAGTACCATTGATTCACCAGCAGGAGCAGATCCCTACCTTCCCCAAGTTTTTGGTTCCCTCTTCAACATTCGCAGCAGCACTGTTGACATGGTCTTCAATCCTGTCAATCTTCTCCTGCTGAGACTAGATGCAAAGGAATCATGAGTGAGGTAACCTGCTGGGAAGCAGCAGTGAGCCAGTACACACCATTTTAATGCCTGTAATCAGGGCCCCACAGCCACTTTCATCTGCTACACACTGCACCCAGCAGCCTTAATGGTGCTTCATGATTAGCATCTGATAACCTCTGCTGAAACTACACACTTACTTTACAAAAATGTAAGCTATTAAGTAATAATATGGTGGGGGTATTAGACAATGTTTTGCTGCACTTCGAGAAAACAACTCAAAACATATGATTTCTAAATCTTTTCTGTAAATAGATAAATTTGCATTCCAAAGGGAAGAATAATCCAAACTAGCCTTTTCATTTCCTGCTGAGTTTCATGTTAAAAAAAATATTCTATAAAGAGCATTTATAAGATCAGTACCAACTCCAACATATAAAGCTGCATCAAGAAATCTAAGCAGAAGTGTTTAATTATGACATTAAAAAACAGTGACTTAACTTTACAAATAGTGAGCGCACTGAAAATATACTTGTTCTGTATTTTACAATTTGATTTTACAAAAACACTCCATCCCTCCTCCAAATGCAGTCAGATTCCCCTGCAGTGTCTCTCAGGGAACACTGGAGCAGAAGATAAAGAGGTCTGTGGGTTTCTTTGTTCTTATTTTAATCTCAACAGTACCCAGCCTGTTTTATGTCACAAAATAATGAGACGGCTGATTTTCAGCTTAAAATAAAAGGCATTCTGTTTTGCCTCTTTCTAATTCAGAAACTGCTGAGTCCACCAGCTCTGGTATCTTTACCTGTTATGCAGGCCACACGCTTTAGATACTTGGTATTATATCTAATGATATTTATGTGTAAAATACAGAAAGTCCTGGGAACAGGACCTGTTGCTTTAACCTTTAGGACACTGAATGAAAATTTTTGCAGTCCCTCTCCAGTCTAATAGTTCTTAGTTGTTTTTTTTGTATAGGTGAAGCAGCACATACTCAGCAGAAAGGATAAAAGCTAGCTTATTTATCCCTAGTAACCCAACAGTAAGGAGATTAAAGAACTCTCTTAGGAGATGGGAACTGTGCATTTAAATTCCCTGTGGCACAGGAAGAACTAAACATTGGGAACTGAGTGTGGATGCTGAAGACATTTTGGCAGTACTGTGAGGGCAGGGAAAGTTATGATAAAAGTAAGGGATTTTTCTAGTACTCTTGATTAAGTAAGAAGAAGAACCTGAGAAACACCCACCCTGTGCAGTGAAGGCTGTTGCCACCATTACAGTCAGAAATTGTACAAATAAACGGGTAGAAGTCTGCAGACAACACTAGAGCTTCTACTGAGGTTCAGCTTGTGGCCACGTGCACTGGCTAGAACACTGTAGTTGTTCTGGTCACAAAATGTAGGAGCAACTACCAGCGCTAGTGCTGAAGCAGCAGACTACTGCCTCCTCAGAAAGTTACCTTGGCAGAGCCTGAATCCACAGCAGAGCCACAAAGACACCTGTAGCAATGAGTCACTGATGTAGGGAAGGAAGACGTGTTAGTTTTCTAACCAGACAGAGCAGCAGTTAAACTAATGGTTTTGGACATTCTTTTTGCAAATATAATATGCATCACTTACAACTTTGGAAAGTGTCTAATGTCCCATCTTGGAAACTGTAGCTGTATTTACCATCGGTCCCAAGCAGCAAAGATAGCACCTTTGTGCAGGCATCTCAGCTCACTGTGGGGGAACTGCTCTGCCTCTACTGGCATCTTCTTGAAGTTCCTAACAGTGACTAGGATTCTGTAGTCTTGAATATTGGACTGAATAAATGTTATTGTTATTTTGTTAATGTTATTTTGCTGTTCTGTCACACTGATAAAGTGATACTAGCTCAGTCTGAGCAGACTATGGGCAAAAGTATTGCTCATCTTTTTTTGTCCCCACCTAGGAGTTACCCATTCACCCTCTTTTTGCACAAGGCTCTGCACAGGATAGAACACAGAATTAATACTTACATTGACTAAGAGAGAAAAATCAGTCACCAACTGGCTGAGCTCAATCAAGTCCTACAAATGAAAAGCAAATGTTATTTTGTAATCGCTGCTAAAAACAAGAGCACCAATGTGCAGTAAGGGAGTTCCTACATACCCCTTCTAAACTTTCCCAGGATTCAGCTGCATTTTCTTCTTGAGGTATTTCCGGAAGGCGGGAGTAGACCTGGATTAAACTTTGGGAGCCGTCGTTCACTTCCACGTTATATAAAGTTTCTGAATCAGAAACAGGATGTTTATAAATAAATGCACTGAATCAGAATGCAGGTGATGTGCAAACCTCACTCTTAAAGTTTCTCAAGAGTAAGCTGATACTTGACCTAATTCAAGCCAAGGAACAGCCCTGAAAATGATCATATAGGGAGAAGTCTTACTCACAGCACTGGACAGTTTCTTAAAAGGATGTTACTGACAAAGAAGTAGATTCATTTCTATTAGCACACTTTCACAACCAGTCCTGAGAATGATAATAAATTCTATTCCTGAATTCAAGATCATTTCAATAATTTTGTATCGACTGGGCTAAGAAAACCGAGCCTGGGACAAAAACTTTTCATTATACATATGGCACATAAAACACTGCGCTTCCAAAACTGAACAGGCAGTTATTCACTTTACGAGAGATTATCATGCCACTGGTTTGATTTTCAGCCTTTTGGGACTAAAAGAATCTGGAGGAAAAGACTTCCAAAGTAAAAGCGGTGAAAACCAAGTAACACGGTGCCCAGCATTCAGTGTCGGATCTGGATGGGTAACAGAACTGTGAGGATGACAAACATTTGCAGCTCAGGGCTGTACAGGGGATATTCTCAAGTATCTTCCTTTCTAAATCACCTGGACCAAATGCAGAAGACATTAGGACAAAGTACAGTGGAAAAAAGGGGGAATGACAGACAGTGAGGTGGCAGAGGGGAGAGCAGATGCAATGAACAGACACACACGTTCCTCCTCCAGTCAAAGAGCCATTACAGATGTAATGGACATGTGTATAACTGTGGTATATATAAAGTAATTAAGTGGTAATAAAGAATAAAAAGAAACAAGTTTGGCTTTTTGTAACAGGGATTAAGGAAGAGAGCTTGAAAATCTGAATGGCAGACTGGAGAATGTATGTAAACACAGTGCAAAGATCATGTTAATTCAGATAACTTCAGTTTCTGAAGGGAGATCACTACTTCAGTAGGACACGTGTTTCCTTCCTTGGGAAGGTGGTCTCAAGAGAAAGCTTATTATGGGGAAGGCTGGTTAGATGTGTCTGACAATACTAAAATGTAAATACTGTATTAAAATCTTTAGAATCAATGAATGTGCCGAGGTACGATAATAATATTATACAACTGTTACAACAACAGATATGAACAACGGAAAACAAAAAAAAAAATATTCATTACAAAGTCAGTAACAGTGCATGCGTATTCATGGAATTATTCTAAGATAAAATAAAAATTATACATTTTCATAACATTTGTCCATTTCTCAACATTTTTATCCCAGTATCTCAAAACACATTAAGGTCCTAATCTTCCCCCTCTCAGATCAATAAAGTCTAACATCAGTGAAGTTGATATTCAGTTAATAATTGCTAAGTAAGCAGAGTAACAACCATACAGTAAGTAATTTGGGGGGTTAATTTGTGCGTGGTTTTCTTTCTAATTATGTCTACTCCTTTTTCTTCAAGAATGCAGACATGGACACTTCACATTCTACAATCATCACCTGTTCTTCCAGAACATATTTCTGATTTATAACCTCAAATTAATTAAGGGTTTATACTCAGTTCTAAAATATTGGTTTCCCCTTTTCAGTATAATTAATCATATATGCAAATTGGTGCATTTTTTGAGAAAACAGTTCTGCTACATACTCTGACATTTATCATTGGGTTTGAGTAGTCCATTTCAATCTCATACAATCCTACTTCAAAATCAAATTTCTTCTCCCAAGAAAAGTGTACTCTTCACTAATCAGCCACATGCATGCTAAATTGGTTGAAATTAAAATATTTGTAATTCAAAAGTAAAATAAAAAGCTCATTAAGCAAAACTGCCTTCTCACAAGACTCTGCTCTGGTCTGTCCCTAACAATCTATGCTGACCTATTGCAGAAAAGCACATCCTTGAAGGTGTATAAATTATACCAAAGTTTTGCATTACACTCATTCAAGAGACATTAAAATTGTAAGCAGGTTTACATGTTATCATTTTCTAATAACTAAACATTTGTGGGAAAAAATTCCTTAAGAAAATTCTTTACTCACTATAAAAAATTAAGGTAAAGAACAAGAAGGGTAAGAGGTGGCCACATTTGGACTGAAAGTATGAGTAAGAAATTTATATTCACTAGTTCACTTTTTATCAAGTCTAACCAATTTTAATAGAACTGAGAATGGAAGTGGCTCCCCCAGTTCACTTACAGCATCTCCACAGAAATGCAATAATACAAAAAACCTTTGCAGATTTCACAGAGCAGCTTTGCACCTCATTACACTTGAGATAAAAATCTAATGCTCTGGAAGATTCAATATGTTGCTTAGAAGATTTTAGTAATTTCAAGAGTGGAGTCTCACCTTTTGTTAATATTTGTTTAATATGCAATTAAATTCCATTTCTATTGGCCCTCAGCTCAGGGTAGTGAATGGGGGAAGGGACTGTATCGTATCACTGACATGTCTTCTAAATGAGAGATTTGAATTTGTAAACTCCTTCCTTCTCTACCAGATGGGAAGCAACATGCTACAAAGAATGGGTGTACTGAAGCTCCTTTGATTAAGATCAACAGCCAAGATTTGCTTTCAGGACGGCAGGCTCTAAGCACAAAAGAATAGGCAATATATTGTGTCTGTGTTAGCAATTCAACAGAGCTGCTTTCACAGGCAGGAAAACTTGAAAAAAATATCTGTTTAATTGTATTTAGTTGTCTGCCTGTCTGTCTCTTTCACTTTAAATGGGGTGAATTATTTCCATATTCATTTCTGTTCCCATCCCAATCTTTCTGATCAATGTCTTGTCTTTCTGAAGTGCTGTTATGCTCAATGTCCTCCATACTTCAAAGGTATTTCAGATTTCAAAAGCCACCCCGTTCTTTGAAATTAAACTCTGGTTCCCATTTGCCACCTGTGTAACTGTTAGAAAAGCAGTGTAAGCCAGGACAAGGCCTTTCCAATTAAATACCAGAATGTACTGAGAACAACTGCAGAAAAATCCCAAAAGAAGAGGTATCTTAAATTTACTTCTGATCGTAACCGAGAAGAGCTCACAAACAGACTGAAAGCATTGGCTAATATGTATGAAAGGAATCACTGAATACTGAAGACAAAGTGCTCCCCCTAAAAGAGACGTCAACAGAGTGAGCAAAATTATTAACAGAAACTACGTGGAAGAAGCTCCTTAAAGATAAAGGACTTCAGAATTGCTAGGAGACACTAACAAAATAGGCTACACTGAAGATGACACCGAATTGTCCTGATGCAGAGGAAACTGTTTATGGCTTCAGCAAGAGCTCTCCAACGCCCTGGATATCAAGAATTTGACACACAGTATGAGTACAAGGATAATATAAGCACAGAATATTAATATCAGAAAGACTAGGACATAAGTGGTACCAAGGAAGTTTCTATGAATGCTTTTGAAGTTAGATGAAGAAAAGTGAAGTGTAAGTGCATTGCCAGGCAAAGAAAGAAAATTACAGATGACTCAACACAATCAAAGAAAGATTCAGTCAGTCTTTATACAAACAGGTAGATGTAATCAGGTATTTGGTGCAATTAATTGAAACAAGAAAGAAAAAAAGAGATAGGCTGAAACATAATGAGAACCTGTTAAAAATATTTAGATGAGCTAGGCCTATTTAGGGCCTGAAAGTCTGACAAAATTCACTCCACAACATCTAAGAAACTGCCTCTGAAAGTTCAAGCACATTTTTGAGAACTTGAATAAGATGGTCCCAGAGGGCTGCAAGAGAAGCGATTCAGTGATCTGAGTCAGCAGAATGTGCAAATAGTCAGACTTTGAGATCCACAAAGATATTAGGACAAACTACTGAACAACCAACTAGAAGATGCGGAAGGTGTTGAAGAGGTCAAGATTCATATGTTAGAAGCCTAACAGTCTTTTCTGGCAGCCTTGTAAGATAGAATTTTTACAATGGGGGTGGTGAGGCACTGGCACAGGCTTCCCAAAGAAGTTGTGGATGCCCCATCCCTGGAAATGTTCAAGGCCACACTGAATGGAGATTTGAGCAACTTGGTCTGGTGGAAGGTGCCTCTGCCACGGCAAGGGGCCTGGAACGAGACGATCTTTAAAGTTCCCTTCTAACCCAAACCATTCCATGATTCTCTATTTGATAGATCTTGACGTTCACAATGTTTTTTTGATACTACTGCACATGACATTCTTGAAATCAAGGCCAGTCCTCAGATCTACTTTTCTCCCTGCTCAACCACGAGATGGTTAACTTGTTAATCATGCTTACAGTATCTTTCTCATGGAAGGCCACCACTATTTAATTCCTTAAGATACTTAAGCATTTTCCACTTACCAAAATTTAGTCACAGGTCATGACAAAAGTGTGATATAGAGAAAGAAATCTACTTCTTGATTAACAGCTGTTATTCAACTGAAACCTCATTTGTTTACTTCATTTATATCTGGTCAGCAAAATTCCATACTGGATACAATGATAGAGATACAAAAAATACAGAGATTAAATTCTACTACCTCCTCCTACAGTTGCAGATCTGGTTAAAGAGGCATCCTCCTGTCCTTCAAGTTGCCTTTTAAGTTCTTCTGCAGATTCAGAATGCAGCTGCAGGAAGTCTCTAATGGCAAATGAAGCTTCCTCTTTAACAGGATTTATCATTCTCTGCAGACCTGGGATGTCTTCCTGTCGGACTCGCAAACAGAGTTTCTCCATCTCTCTTATACTGGCACGGAGTTGCTGTAAACAGTATTAAGAGTTATTCTGCAGCCAACTATTTTGTGTACCAGCCATCTTCAGCGCTTGGGAAGTAACTATCATGGTTAGGATATTTAAATAATCTTTAGAAGTGCCATTTCTACGTTTTAGCAAACTAATACCAAAAATCCCTCAACACTCCCAGATTTCAAGCAATGCCTGTGTTCCAGGTCATCTCTCCTCTACACCCATCTTCCTTT
>NW_020955389.1:1674568-1728560 GCF_003031625.1 Empidonax traillii | reverse complement strand
TATCACTTTCGTTTTGTAAAGACAACTTCAGGGACAAAGAATAAGGATTACTTTTTTTTTAAATATTTATATTTTTGTCAGATAAGGACAAATATATTTGTTTGATTGGAATATCAAATATAATAAAACATACAAATATTTCTTTAGTTACAAGAGTTTTGAGAAGATATTAACGACTTACAACTAGGAAGAAGAGAGTGTGTGTAGGCATCTACCATGAGATAAATTTCTGTCTACAGCAAAAGCAGAGGGGGTTTTTATTGCCTGGTCTTTTAAAATCTAAAAATGCACACAAATTTTCTCTTTCTACAAATGAAAAGAAGAAATTTATAGTTTAAATTATACCACCTAATGTTTTAGGACAGAGTTTTTACCTAATTATGAAAAAATAAGACTGTACTAAAAATAATATTAATTGCACTGCATTACAAAGTGATATAAAAAACTATATTCTTTATCGCACTATTTACCAATTGCTTTGAATACTCTTCTCAGAACAGAACAAGAGAATAGAGTAACACCAGTGAGTAGTTAGAAACAGAAAGATTTTCTTCTGCAATACAAACCAGGTACAGGTAACGCCTTAGAAAGGCAGGGTTGCTTACCTGAAAAAGTGGAACTGGATGGAATTAATTTTATTTATACACATCAGTAGAATTAATTGGTTTTAACAAGTTTGGGAAAAATGGTAGAAAACAAAATTCGAGAAGGAAATTAATTCTAACAGCATGTTGAAGTAACATTGCACAGGTGATATTAGACATCCAAAGAAAGAACTATTGATTCATGAAAATTGTGTTAAATTACTAAAATTATATTGTATTATATTGCATGCTTAAATTAAAAGTACAACTAGCCAAATTAGGCTGCATTATTTAGGACTAACCTCAGGTAAAAACACTGATTGACAATAAAAACAAAGGGAGATACAAAAAAATAACTTTGCAAGATAGTGAGTTAAAATAGAAACATAGTAGCCAGTAACCTTCTTCTTATATTCCTCATCTTAATCTACCTTATTCTTCCTGTTATCTTCCCCCCATACTCTGCCATTAACTATGCAAAAAGAGAATATCGTCACTGTCATAGTGTACCATATGCCAAAATACTCGAACCTTGGAATTTCATTCAAGAAACAAAATGGGACTATCTAGACCCCACACTTTTTGGGTTTATTATCTAGTTTGTGAGAACTATATGCAGGGGCCTGAGGTTGATCCTTTCATTTCAGTGACAAGAGTGAGTTTCGGATGAGCTAATAATGCTGCCACACAAGCTTCTTTTAAAGAAAAAGGAAAATTTTGCAGTTGGAATCAAGTTAAAACGTAGCTCTGCAAGGGACCTGTACCTCTGCAGCTGCACCTGGGGCAAACTGCCAGAACAGCCAACGCACAAGTACTGTGCAGTGACCAACACACCACCAACACCACCTTCCTGATCAAAGTGAAATACTTGTGAGAAAGAAGGTGGAGGAATTAGATTATGATATTCAACTATTTGATGAAATTTAATTTTAGAAGCTCTTCCTCTGTGGTTTTGGTGAGAGGACTCTTGTTCCATTTACTTTCCACTAAACAGAAGCCAAATGGATTCAGCTCAGCAAGAAAGCTCAGCCCCACAGAGAGGACACACATCCTAGGAGCTCACCAAGGTGTAACATCAGAAACGTTACAGATATGCAAATGACTGTGACTTCTTTTCAAAATAATTTTAATGGGACAGATTTTAAGTTCTTGGTAGAGCATAAAAGTATAATCACCTCGGTCCCGACTGTTTCCAGTTTTAAAACAAGGCATACTTAACAAGGAAGGTAATATGAAAATTCTCTTTTCACATATGGGAACTCCTGAGTTTTGAACTTGCCAAATTCAACCCACAAGACATATAATTTTTTTTTTATAATACTTGCAATTTTAGTCTATTAACTTCCAAAGTCAAACAACAATCTTTGTTTCAAATGGTTTTCTCAAAAAGGCTGTATGAAAATAAAACTAGAGAAAACCTTGGGAAGTCATCCCTTTGGCCCGTGATCTGCTGTCCCTGTATTATTTCTCTCAGTTGTTTTTCTAATTTGGTCTTAAAAGGACTTCTTTATGAAGAGCTACAACTTCCTTGACACTAAACTGCATGAATTCATTATCCTACTTGCCATAGCATTTTCCTCATGTCTAACAGAAATCCCTCTTGCCTCAGTTTAAACCAGGTATTTCTAATCCTCCCTGTAAAAATAGGGAAAGAGAAGTCCTGTCCTCTTTGCAATCATCTTTTCCATGTTTGCAAACACACAGCACAACACTGTCAGGTGTTCTTTGGGCAAAATAAGTGATTTGTCAATCTTTGCAAGTAAATCTCGTATTCTCAATTTCTGACTACATTCATTGCTCTCTCTAATCACTTCACACCCTTCTTAAAAGCATGGTGCCCAAACTGTCTATTCTACCTGGCATCCCTCTGCTCCTCACCAAAGAGACTGTATGAGAGACCACACTGACTACTCTCCCATTTATACATCCCACTACTTTGTTTGCATTTTTGTATCACTACCACACAATCAGTTCACTTCTACTCCATGTCCCTCAAGTCTTACAAAATTCTTGGCCGAGGTCAAAGGAACTCTGAATTTAAGAATATATTGACCCTGCAGAGGCCACAGGCTGCAATAGGGAGCTAGTCTTACATGACCCCTCCCTGACACCATAAACCATCTCCTGCAGAAATAAACTTTTTTACACTGCTTCTCATGCCCTCCCACTGTATCTATGTAGCATGCCAAAAGGGTACCTATAATTTGAAGGCTGCATCATTTTAAAGGTGGTACAGAAGACCCTAAACATAAAACTGAGCTTTGAACATTCATGCAAAAGAGAGCTGACAGGAACAGGAAGCCATCTTTCACTTATAAACCATTTTCAGTTGAAATAAAAAGCATAAAAGCAAAAAAAAAAAAATAGATCAACATTTTTAAGCAGCTTTCTGTGTCAGAGCAGTGGAAAGACTATGTCTGCTTAAGTATGTTTTGCAGAACAGAATTTCCTTTTGTGGGATGGATATAGACTAAAACCAGACTGTTCATCCACAGTATTTTTTCTTTTTGCTTTGTTCAATATCTTACATCCTCTCTTGTAAGCAGCATTTTCCTTCCTCTCACTATGATCAAGGCAGTCCTTAGGGTTTGCAATTAAATACTGCCATTTCATTGAAACTAGCTTAAACCTTGCAGTAATTATCTAATTGTATGGTACAGCCAGCACGTATGTGGGCAAAGCCTAGCAAAACTACGCACTGATTCATGCTCTAACATTTTACAAAGTCCATGGACTGTCCCTGAAAATGAAAATGTACATGAATATAGATATTTGTGAAAACTAATATATGATACTGAAGAAACAGGAAATGTGTATTTTTTAAAGGGTGCCATTGTGCCCTATGCATAGATTTCTCTGTTTTCTTCGCTTTCCTTCATGGAAGTTTTTAACGTGGCATCCAGTCACCAGAAAGAGGAGGTATAGATTTACGCTCATCTATACCTCTATTATAATTTTGACCATCATCAAAAGTACAAGAGAAGTAATTATTCTGGGTAAACTGAAAATTCAGAAAAATGGCTAATTATGTGCACATGGATTAAATGTAGAATGGCTGTGCATATATTTGTCTAAAACCTGTGGCGGATGCCTTGGGTCAATATTGACTTAGGGATTCCTAATGTATTTTTACAACATCTAATTCTGAGAGCAAAGTGTGTGCTGCAGAGAACATTTGGTATCACAATAATTAATCTGATTTCTTTGCAAACAAACAGATCACAAGTCCATTGGTAAACATTTAAACAGCTTACAGCAAACACATTCTACATGTCATATAATTTATTATCAAGTACTCCAGACTCCTAACTATTTAATTAAAACAAAGAGCCAGTCTAGTCTTCTTGCATGCACCCAGATTCTTATTCTGCTGTCTGGGTATCAGAATGCGAACCACTTTAATGCATAACTTGTATCTAAATCTAAAAGCAACAAGCATTAAATAAAATATAAGAAAATTTATTTTGGTTGAAAATGAAAATGGCAAAATTTGGATTCAAGACAAATATAAATGTTTCTAGAGACAAGCAGTTTTCTTATTAACATCTAAAAATATCATCTTCAACACCGTTATTTTTTTCTCTAAATATTGATAGATTTTGTCTTGCTAAACAAACGATACTGATATCTAAAAGTTCCAAGAGAAGCCTTTCCCACATCTCAGATGTGAAAACAGACCAGAGAACAGACACATGCAAACACATCCTTACTACACCTCAGCTGTTAAAATGCCACTGTTTTAACAGAACATCCACCTTTGGAAGACTCTTTGAATATTAGGAATAAAGTTATATTCAAATCTCAAAAATACTTGGTGAAAAATCAAAAAAAACATTCAAACCTCCAATTTACAGAAAAATCAAGTGGGTTTCATGTGTAACTTCTTATCATATACATTTAAAAAAGGCTCATTAACACCCTCCATTCCTCAAAAAAACACATGTAACTCCAGCTCTGCCTACTATCTGGTTGTTTAACCAGGATCAAGTTCTTTCTGAAGTGAGTTGTTTTGGTTGGTTTTTTTTCCGTTTTCAGTCTGGTCTAATTTCCCACAGGAGTCAGTAATGCACTGAAACAAACATGGGAATTTACAGTATTAGAATTGTGAAATAGAGTAGTTTAGGACTGTGCCACCTGTGCTGGCAAAGCCTGCTTGTCTAGTTGCAGTGTAGGTCACAGAAAGTTTGTTCCAGTAGCAAAGACAGGTTCCTTCTCTGAACATCTATGAAACCAACACAAGATGCCTCTCCAGCTGGCTAACCCACATCTGTCCCCAAAATACTGGCAGTACAGTATGTCATAACCACTACCTGCTGTATCTGTCTCAGCAAACTTTACAGTGCGGAGCTAATCTTTGTGTTTTTCTGTACTGATCATCTCCTTTGGCTGTGTGCTATTTAGCAGTGTGAAGGCTGATGTTCGGCATGAGCTTCTGCACCATTTTCATCAAGACATGCATATTTTTAGAAACAACTGAGCTGACTTACGGGTGACTATGCATGAAGTCACTCAGATGATGCCCATGATGACAAATGTGTCTGGTATTTCCTCCTTTGATGACATTATGCATCTAACAATAGATTTGCACACCAAAATAGTAGTCCAGATGTTCTGTTTGTCCAAAATCATGCTTTAAAATTATCGGTATCCCTTATTGCAATACCTGTCTTCTATTTTAATAATGTAAGAGGACAGTTTGCAAAAGACCAGAGACTCCAAACTTTTGTTTGTTCAAGAATGCAGAAACATTTCTGATTGCATTTACCTCATAGGACACAATTAGGGAATTCCTATCTTTTAAAGGAAGTAAAGCAAAACCGAGTACTTGTTAAATCCACCTGTTAAATACACATCTCTCTCAAGATCCATTCCTGAGATAACTGGAACTGTGTAGGTAATTTAATTCCATTAATACTACAGTCATGTTAATATCCTTACCTGAACCGTTCGTCCTGCATTGATGTGCTCTTCGTGCAACCTGTCCCAGAGCCTGCATCTCTGATACTAAAACAGAGGAAAAATACTCCATATAATTGCTATTTTTACCAACTGGCTATGCAGAAAAAAAGGGCGCTTCTGGTAAATAATCACTTTAATTTTCCCAAATTGACAGTAAAGAAGCTGAGTCATAAACAACTCTGCTGCAAAATCGGAGAGGTAAATAGCAATTTTTCACAAACTGTGAAAAATTTTGAGCAATGCATTTTACTGAATGGCAGATAAGCAGGGTTTAGCGACAGTTTTTAACAACAAAGAGATACTGCATCCTGATATTGCTGTGGGCATAAATCACTTGGTGGGCAGTAAAACAAATGGCAGAAGAAGGAAAAAGGAATGGAACACTGGATAAGCAGCACTGGTCATACAGGACAACGAGGTATCTGGCACTATTCACAATGAAAATGGCATTCATTACACAAGGCTACTGTCTACATTTACACTTACCATTTCTATATAGTTACAAACACAGCTACAAGAACCATCAGGGCACATCTGGCACCTGCAGGATGCTTCACTAACTTCAGTGTGCCACTATCCATACAGCACTTCCCATGGGACAGAGACCATTAGCAGAGAGCAAGTTTGGCAAAAGAACTTCATATTGTCACATACAAACCTTTTCATCATTAAAATAAATTAATCCCTGCTATAGGCAGTTGACATTAATAATATAAGGATTTTATCCTGAAAAAGAGTAGTAAAATAACAGAAGTAGAAGCTTTGGTTCCCGGTACATGTGCTGAAACTGTCAAAGAACGCAACTACAATACTAGAAATTAGAATATTTATTTAATTGTTTAAATAACAAGACAAAACATTTACCATGATTTGAGAGATATTTTTAGGTAAAGTTTAATACCTCAATTTCTTAATATGCTTTGTTGCCAATAAAAAACCTTTTATCTACAGTCTACATGTTTCCATAATTATTTTCATAATTTTACAGGCCACAGCAATACGGATCACAAGTCACTCAGCTTGCTAAAATGCAATGAAAAATCTAAAGTTACTACTTATTTTCAGAGAAGAAGTTCTCTCATGTTAGGATTTTGTGGTGCTATGGAAGAGAAAAGGTTTAGTGTTCAACTAAGCCAGATTTATGTCATTTTTCTAGGAAACTAGCAACTTGCTAGTTTCTAGCAAATTACTATGCCACTAAAATTACTGCCATCGTTCTTTAAAATAAAATGGATAAAAAACTCTGTATCAACAGTAGATCTTACAATTTAGTCATCCCCGAAAGAGTACTGAAACAGGAATTTCTGAAGCTGTAACAGAAGGGGTTTAGAGAAAAATTACCTATTCAATTTCAACTGACTGTAATACACTGTCCAAATAACTAGTAACAAAAAATCCTGCTTTCCAGTTAAGAAGAACAAGAATTTATCAGGAAACCTTTACTGCTCTTTATAATTTCTACTAGAAATGCTCAGCACATTTAGCTGCTTTATATATTTAGAGGTATTTCTACTTTGTTTCAAAATTCCTGGTAGGCTAGTGATGAGCTCAAAGAATCCAATGACTTAATACAGCCAGAACAACAACATTCATGCGGTCAGCAAATTCCTCCTTGCTGACCTCTGTTTGCTACCCAACCCAAAACAGGCCATGCTCCTGGACAATGTTCACTCTGGAGGCCTCAAGGACAGTAAAGCTTGAGAAGAGATGGTATTGACGTTATTCATCATGAAAGCTGGGACTGTTCAGCCTGGAGATGTTTGCATGGAGACCTCATAACAGCCTCCCAGTGCCTACCGGGCAGCCAGAGAGAGACTCTTCATCAGGAACCGTAGCGACAGGAAAAGGAGTAATGGCTGCAAATTGAAAGAGGGGATATCTAGGCTAGATATTAGGAAGCAATTCTTTACTGTGAGGGACACTGGAACAGGTTTCCCAGGGAGGTTGTGGATGATCCAGCCTTGGCAGTGTTCAAAGCCAGGTTGGATAAAGCCTTGAGCCTAGTGGGAGATGTCTCTGTCCATGGTTGGGGATTTGGGACCTTTAAGATTCATTCCAACCCCTTAACATTCTATGATTCTATCATGAACAAATACATGTAAAACTGAGAGAGGTCCAGGAAGTAAAAACATCCATGGAATCCTAATCTGTTACAGCAGGTCCAGAATAGGGCCACAAAAATGGTTCAAGGGCTAGAACACCTCTCCTGCACAGACAGGCTGAGAGAGTTGGGATTGTTCAGCTTGGAGAAGAGAAAAGAGATCCTACTGTAGCCTTTCCATAAATAAAGAGGGCTTAGAAGAAAGACAGAGACTTTTTACGAAGACCTGTAGTGACCAGATAAGGGTCAACGCTTTTAAATGTTTAGAGGTTTAGATTGGACGTAAAAAATTAGTCTGTAATGAGGGTGGTGAGACACTAGAACAGGCTGTCCAGAAAAGCTGTGGATGCCCCATCCCTGGAAGTGTTTAAGACCAGGTTGGATGGGGCTTTGGGCAACCCTATGTAAGGGAAAGTGTGCTTGCCCATAGCAGGGGGATGATCTTTAAAGTTCCCTTCCAACCCAAATCACTCTGTGGTTCTGTGATATTTAATCATAATTGTGCTATACATGAATAGTTTGTATTTGATATCAGAAATATAAAACATTAGGCTACTCTTAAACACTTGATCTCTTTTCCTCTTTGTCCCATTCCCTTTTGAGAGCTCTCTTTATAAAGAAACCTTCATGCTTATGCTTTAGATCCCTTCCACTTCTCCTTGCAAGTATCCACTGGACATGGAGAGAACTCATAAGCTTCTCATAACATTTCCTGCTAAAAGCTCTTCAATAAATGTCTTACACAAATTTATACACTCTTATCTTAATTTCTCATTTTGTGTTGCCTTTACATATCATGCCACCACAGCAATCGACCCCAGCCAAAGGTAGAAAGTGTTTCACACAATATCCTTTAGCTTTGGCACAGTGACAGGAAATGAAATTAAAGCAACAGAGAAAAACAGTGTCTTATGGGACCTTTTTTTTTTTTTTTTAAGGATTGTTGCATATCACCAGCAAAATCTAGGGTAGTGTGCCAAACAAAATCTCCACCTTCCTATACCACTGTGACAATTGCTTTCATCTAACAGAAAGTTGTAACTCTTTTGGATAGAAATGCGTTTTCTTCCCTCTTGGAGGGAAAGGCCATCCAATCTACAGAATGTACTTTAAAAACAAGAATTGTCATGGGGAAAACATGGAAGGAAAAGAAAAAGTACAGAGAACTGATTTGTTAAGGATGTAGGTTTTAAGTCTTCGGAAACTGTCATATGGAAAGCTGGACTCTCAAATAGTTGACAAGTAATGATGATGGATTTATGGTAGTCACTTCCTCTGAAAAGGTGTACCCAAGGTCAAATTTCATTATATATTGATTTTATAGTTTCTTCAAACAGTGATTTAGTAGATTAATTGTTTGGACTATCTCTGGAACCTAAGGTTTAAATCAATATTCATGAAATGAGGTTAGAGATATTGGCTTCATCATAAGTAAATAATGTTGCTGCTCTAAGCAATTTGACATAATTAGTGATTTTTGCTTAAAAGTAGCCTGTAAGATAAACAGGATCAGATTCTATAAAATTATCCTTTTACCCCTAGGGATGTTGGTTTACATGGCTGAAAGTTAATTTTACAAAAAGTATTTAAAAAAAAAACTATTTAAGCTGCTGATGCTGACAACTCACAAAAGTACCGAAACACATTCATTATGGCTAAAATGCATGTAAAAGATACAAAATGCAAATTATCACCAAGTATTTCAACCAAACTATCGCTAATATTCTGCTAACCTGGAAGTATCTAGTGACATGTTTTGCCATATTTTTCTTCTCACTTTCTCATAAATCTAGCAGTAAACTTCATCATATTTATAATTCTTACAGCCAGAAACACATTAAAAAAAAAAAAAAAAAGAGAGAGAGAAACTTTCAGATTTTAAGAACATTACAGTAAGTGTGAACTTCTTACAGAATCTAGCATTAAGGGACTGTTTTTTATACTCAGATGTGTTACTTCTCATCTATACTTCTGTCTTATTTTTTTTTTAATACACAGGTTCTGTAATCTTCAGTATTGCTAACTAACTTCTGGAATAGTTAACGATTTCTTATTTAGAGGTTTTATCCATTGTTTGTTTCTAATAATTCTATGAATTATTCATTCAAAAATAAAATCTGCCAGGATTTATACAGTCTAGGGACGCAGAAATTTTTAACAATATTTTGAAATCAGAAACACAAATCTGTACTAAACATTGCTACCATTTCTTGCTTCATAAAAGTGTTGTTCTAGAGGTAGTGCCATTAACATTTTAAGAACTATGTTTACAATTAAAGGATTTTTCTCATATGCAAGTTTTATGATGTTGACTGAACAGATCATTCACACTGATACCATCAACACCCTGAAAATCTCATGAAATGTCTAAACTAGATACTTTTACATTACACCAGATTTTTATGTTAAAGTATAAAATTCAGCTACTCAAAAAGCATCTTGGTACCTCAATGGGGTCCCTGAATGCCATTACAGGAACACTGCAGAGTACTGCCGATAATAACATCCTGACTAACCAGGAGTTTCTCTGACAATGCTTGGAGCAAAGTGTTAGATCAGAACTAACCTAAAGAGTCATTTTATCCCAAGTGCTAAAATGTTTTCTGTATTTTCTCCTACACACAGAAAACTATTCTTGCAACAATCTCCCCTTCTGCCTGCAAAACAGGAATGCTTGATGCAAATGAGTTGCTAAGCCAATAAAGACTTCAGATGAGCAACTCATGGGTGAATTAAGTGGAACCTATTTCACCCCTTCCCTGACAGCATGGTAACACTATCTGGCTAGGTAAAGCATAATTGCTCCTTGTCTAAATATGAAAAGATTTTCAGCAGGATCAACCAATAACTGGCTATCCCTCCTCACTGACCAGGTTCTATAAATCATGGCAATTCCCAAGATCATCCCCCACACAAGGTAACAACTGATCATGTCTCTGTTTCTCACTGCAGCACCCAATGTCTTTTGAAGATTCTTGATAAGGTGTTTATATATCCTAGATGAGGGAGGTTTTACACATTATGGCAATACTTAGCAAAGAATCTCCTCAGCTTTACAAAGTAATAAACTTCCAAAAAAAAAAAAAAATTAAGCAATGCAACAGTTAGGCCTATCCCCTACATCATCTCTCCCCTGTTATGACCTTATACAAATCAAAAGCTTATCTTTACCTTCAAAGTGCAGGAAAAACATTTATCTACTCTAATGTGCCCTGCTAGTCACTTCCCATTCTGTAATGGCAGGTCAGCTCTCCTCTCCCATCAACAGACTACCTTTTTCCAGGGACCATCATTCACTCCTCCTCAGGAAAGGCTCCTCTCAGGTGGCTTTCATGTCACCCTTTTACAGGTATTTATTAACTGCATCCCCTCATTTCTGGATAACTTCCTCAAGGCTCTGAAGAATACTAAGCTTCACTACTCCACACTCATTGATGCTGCTGGTGTTAACAGAAGTGCTGCCCTGAAGATATAATTTTTAACGTAATTTTAACATAAACCAACCGCAGATCAAAACTACCTCTCTGCAACCAAGGAATCCCTCCTGTGCATTGCGGCAAATATGTTTCTTTCCTGAGCAGTCATGCAATTTCTGGTTATAGAAAGAAGGAAACAACCTAGCTATCAAGAGTATCTCTATTTGAATGAAACAGCTCGCAAGGAAAAGCTATTAGTGCATCTCTGAATCCTGTCCACTTCCCCATTATTCTTCACTAGTTCCCTTAGCTAGCTCTGTGGCCACTATGAACAGGTCGTGCACACAGTCAAGGCTCCTTGCTCCCCCTGGAGCTACTCCTGGACACTACAAAATGGAGCTGCTGCAAACTGGCTGATTCCGAGGCAAAAAAAGAAAAAAGCTAATTCAGCTGGTATCTAGGTAATGTAACAAACTATACAAATACGGAATAACAAAGAGTAAACAAGACACTGTGACTGAAATATAGGTCATCTCACGCAGGAGTTACTGCTTCAGGCAAATATTATACTAATGCACTTCTCCATTTGTGATTATTGCAGTTCATATCCTTATTGTATCCTTATTACACCCTTATTACACAAAAGAGTCAAATGATTATCTACTATCCTTAGTCCCAGTAGCCCAGGTCTTTCTCTATCCCAGTTTTTCTCTCATTCCATGGTCAGACACCGTTTCTGCACATTCACCTCCCATCTGATGTACTTCACACAATTCTTTATCCTTTATTTACATGAGCCAGGAAGAATTTCCTCTTGCACACAAGACTCTTACTTTCTCACTCTGTAGCCTGATGTTTATTACAAATGTAAAGATCTTTGTGCACACTGAATTACCAGACAATACAGAAGTTTCATCTTTACCCGAATTTGTATTAAAGCATTTCATAATTAACTTTTCATTAAAATCTCTATATAATCTTCCAGTGTGACAGATTCTATACTGTAAAGAGAGCTACATTAGTAAAAAATAAACACTAACCTTCTCAATATTTATTTGGTGTTTTCTTAACCTTTCCAAATCTGTTGGAATTGCCACTTTAATGAATTTCTGAATTGCAGGTTCAATTCGACGGAGCTTAACTTTTTCTTCATCTTCAGACATCCTAAAAGCAGCCCTCGAGTGAACACTTGTGCAATATACCTTCACCAAGGTAGAAACCCCTAAAAAACAAACAATTACAAGCTTTCAAAAATGCAATCATTGAATCACGTTTTAAAAGAAAGCAAAATAAGCTAAATCAGTCTTTCACATATGTTTCAAAACCACATTTGAGCAGTATTAATAGTTCAAATATCGATTCCGTATTTGCATTTAAATGTATTATTTCCACTTATTTGCAGGCTTTGGGGATCATTTTTCATAGATAACACTAAAAAGAAAAAAACAGCTAAATAACCAAGGCAGAGGCAAACATGCTTTGCAGCAGCATAACAATGCATGGAAAGATTTGAAAAAAACTTCCAATTAGATACTTTGATTGATCAGAGTTCAAGTTTTGCCAATTCACAGAGTCATCTTACAAACTGTAAAACATGTCCTGAAAAGACAGTAATTTTGGAATTCCATTTCCTGGAAAGATTAAGAGCACCTAAATGAAGATTTGCTGGTGATGAGGCTGCTGAAGAGACAGGCCCTGTGAGGAGCAGCTGAGGGAGATGAGGCTGGATGTGGCACTGAGTGCCATGATCTAGTAATCACAGTGGGGTTGGATCAAGGGTTGGACTTGATGGTCTTGGAGGTCTCTTCCAACCCAGTTAATTCTATGATTCTATGATTCTGTGAGTTGGGGCTGTTTAGCCTGGAGGTCTCAGGGGAGACCTCATCACTCTCTACAACTACCTGAAAGGAGGTTGGAGCGAGTTGGGGGTCGGTCTCTTCTCCCAGGCAATCAGCAGTAGGACAAGAAAGCACAGTCTTAAGCTGTGCCAGGGGAGGTTGAGGTTAGACATTAGAAAGAAATTCTTTACAGAGAGAGTGATCAGACATTGGAATGGGCTGCCGAGGGAGGTGGTGGAGTCACTGTCCCTGGAGGTATTTAAGAGGAGACTGGATGTGGCACTGAGTGCCATGGTCTAGTTGACAGGGTGCTGTTGGGGCATGGGTTGAACTCAATGATCTCAGAGGTCTTTTCCAACTTGGTTGATTCTGTGATTCTGTGAAATTGCAAATGTGCCCTACTGAAAACGACTAAGGCATCGCCTAGCAAGGAGCATAAACAGGCTACTGAAATATTCATAGGACCAGTAGGTACATAAGCAGTCTGAATTCTGTTCCCTGCATATGCATAAAACATAACTTTTGAGTTTCACTTCTCTGAGAGAAAGGTATGTAGTACTGTATATGACAGCACTTACCTATAGAGCACATGAGTAATATAAAGGAACTCAATTATGCTGAATGCACACAAGGAGAAAGAAAACACATTGCGAGATAACTATTTTATTTCAATACTGTGTAAACAGAAGTTATTTAAATGAGATTTTCTTTTTGTATGTTTAGAAAAAAAAAAAAACGCACAAACGGAGAAGTAATTGATTTGCAAACACATATGAAAAGAGTTTTGTCCCAAGTAAAAAGAAGCATGCTACCTTGGTTATATGAAAGCACCTGTGCTACGTCAGCAACTGCATCAGAAAGCTTTCCCTGATTTTCCTCTTTCAGTAGTAAACTAATTTAAAACAATCAACCTAGAATAATCTTTCTGGTACAGATGAGGCACAGCAGAGTATAATAGGTAAAAAATCTTCCCATTTTTCACACAGTCAACTGTATTATTAACAGTGAAATTAGACATTATTTTTTTCACATCTACCTATGATGCGAAAATGCAGAGGGAGAGTGTTGAGATTTTTCTAAGTCCTGTGATTCCTGCAAGCAGAAAGAAGTTGAAGCCAAACACCAGCTGATGGCACTGGATCTTTGAGTGAACCTCTCAGCATTCAGGCCCAGCCATCACCTGTAGGCTGCACGGAAGATACCTACAAACCTCCCCCAACTTCAAAGGAGCCAGTGGTAAGCATAAGCATCTTCCCTCAGGCCAGTAGGAAAGGGAAAGCAATTCTGGTATAGAGAGGAAAATAGTTCCCACCTTTTTCAACACAAATGAAATAATGTGTTTTTTCAGAACAGAATGCTGTCACAAGGCTCTCCTCCTTTAGCTATCCCACCCAACAAAGCAACTGAAAACTGTGGAAAACTCAGTGTTTACTAAGTTAGGGGAAGTCAATCTTTAAGGTTTCACTGACACACCTTTTCCTTTTTCAGAACCTCAAAAGGAAATTATTTCATCAACTGACTTTGCAGTCACTGCTAAATCATCCCCACTTCAAATTATAGACCCCCTATCAGTTTTACAAATCCCCTCCTAACCCAAGGCATTTAATATTAAATAGTCCTTTGTACAAACCTTCAAATAAACATGCAGTGGGTGGGTGACCTCACATTTTTTCAGGTCGCAAAAAGAACTTTAATCCTTTTGTGTTGATTTACTCTTTTCACCATTCTAAAAACAGTGGTTTAAATGCAAAATCCTAACAAATAAATTAGTTCTTCTACTATACCTTGGTCACTACAGTCCCTAACCTGTGAAAGAGCCATTCATATACACAATATGTGTGTACTCATACACACATACACACTCACAAATCACAATTTAACTCAATTTTAAACCTATAACTGATTGTTTTTAATGAGCAAAAGATAAAAAGTATCATACTCCAAACTGCAGTACTTCCATTTTGAACACACATTTAATTTCTTGACAGCTTATATACTAATTCATGAGTTTATGAGCTAGAATTAATTAAAATTTGGTCCCTCAAAGATAATAGGAGCCATGTAATGCTTTTCTTCAATACTGAATCATCTTGAAGAAGTGATGACACAGATTCTTCAAACTCATGGCACAATGTGAACTCAGAGAAACCCACATCCCATCCTGTCTTAGAAAAAAATATAGCAGAGACTAAGCTAAATCCATCATAATTTTATCTTTAACATTTAATGACATCTAGAGATTGTTAAGGGTCAAAACTGACAGTTTAGATGACTTACAAACTGGACCACTATGAAAGCAGAGTTAATGTAACCAATGGCCATGAGCCTTGAGTGGATGATCTGAATGTGCAACAGTTGTAAATTCAAAGATTTGGCTGCATGCAGGATAGTCATTTTCATCTCCTTAGAAATTCCCAGACAGTGAACTACCTTTCATGACAGTGTCTACAAATCTCTTAAAGGCACTGCTGCCTAAAGTCTACTGCACAGCAGGTTTGAGAAACTAAAAAAGAAATATAACAACCCCTTACATTCTCATCAGGTCTCCAGCTTAATGTTGTCTCAAACAGTATAGTAGCTTTCTAGCAAAAATTCTAAGCCATAAATTACCAGTAAGAAAACATGTAATGTCTTACTTTTTTTTTTAGTTCATGTAATGTGGTAAATAAAATTAACGTTACAATTTTTCTTTTTTGCTGATGCAATTTCAAGGAAACCTTGCGTACTTTATTTGGCTTGTGTTTTCCTAAGCATAACTTTAACAATTCATTTCTAAAGTAATAATGCCTGTTCTTTGAGCAATCACAGCAGAACAGTTTAGATTGGGAGGGATTTTCACAAGCTATCCAGCACAAGCTGAATTAGATGTGATAGCAGGGGCCCTTGTCCAGTCAAGTTCTAACACCTCCATGGATGGATGCTCCACACGCTCACTCAGACCCCTCCTTCAGTGTCTGGCTATTCTCCAGGTTAAAAACAAACAAACACAAACAAACAAATAAAACCAGGACCAAAAAGACCTTTCCTGTAGCCTATGTCTGTTGCCTCTTATCCCACTGTTATGCACCTCCAAGAGCAACCTGGCTCTACAGCTTTCATTCACAACAGTAAGATCTACCCTTTCTTCACCTTCTCTTAAGGCTGAACAAATCCACCTTCGTTTCTCCCGGAATATCATGTGCTCCAGCCCACTAAGCACCTTGCTAGACTCACAGGTGCTGAACAGAGAGGAAGTCACTCCCCAGACCTGCTGTCCCTCAGCTGCATTTACTGACACAGCCCCCAGTGCAGTTGTCCTTCGCTGCAACAGCACACTCAGACACGTATTCAGCACAGGGTCCACCACAACACACGGGTCCTTTCCTGCAAGGCTGCTCTCCATGTGTTCCCGCAGCCTGTTCTAGATGTAGGGCTTTCTTCTTGCCTTTGCTGGAACTCTTGAGGTTTTTGTCTGGCCATTTCTCCATCCTGTCAAGATGCCTCTGAGCAGCAGCCTTCTCCAGCCTACAAACCACTCTCCTTAGGCAAGTAAAAACACTGCTCTCAACTTCAGCTTCTTCAGGGGGTAATTTTGCCTCTGTCCTTGGATCTGAACTGCATTCAGCATGTACACGAACGTGCAGAAGTTCTGAGCCACCCTCAGACAGTGCCATTCAGACCCTATACACAATTGTGTGATAGATCACCTTCCCTTTCTGACCTCTTTGTACAAGACTGTCACTTGAACAGGGGCTTGGACAGTCCTTCCTACAGGCACTTATCAAGTTCCAAGCACAACAAAATCTCTAGTTCTCCAAGACGGGAACACATGGCTCTGCTTCTTTAAAATAAATTCTAGTTTGAGTAAAAAAGCCCAAGAGGATACCATATCATTAAACCAGTAATTAAAAGAGCTAGATAAAACCATTTGTAACTAACTTTCCTTTATTCTATTCACTGTGGAAGATGTTTTGATAAACAAAGAAATTACAGAATTTTGTCTTTTCAAACGCTGATATTACAGGCCTGCTAGAGGTTATCTTCTAAGTAAAATATTTCCAATTTAATATTCAAAATGTCATGCACTAAAATTCAATTATAATTCAATGACAGAAATGAAACTTATTTAGAAGTGATCAAGACCCAAATGCAGACTTCAGTCAACTGTGTCAATAAAAGAAGATACATCAAAAGCATACTGTAGCATCACTATCAAAGTATTAGGTGCTTACAAAAATTATATTTATCTCCCTTCTAAATGTTTGTGTTTTCTGGAGACCAGCCCCAAACTAAAACTAATTGTGAAGCAAAATTAACATAAAAGAATACCATTAACTTGACATCTGCACTTAATATGAAAATCATCCATGAATCTTACTACCCAAGACAGAGGAACATTCCTTACTCATTTTGTTCACCCCACATCCTGGAAATTATTTAAGTGCATCTTCCATAAAGGATTATTCCACATGCTCTTGTTACTAAGAAACAGAGCAAAAGAACCTGAGGAGTTGCAATGGTTTGATCTTTGCTTTACCAAATAAACGGGTATGTAAAGCAAACAAAATTTTTAGAAACAGATCACTTCCTTTTTCAGCTTTTGAAGATCCAACCAGCACATGTTATCTTAGTTCATTGTTTGAATAAAACAATTCTAAGGGGCAAAATACTCTTAAGGCATCTAATTCCAATTGTTTGAAACCATGAATTAAATTCTGACACTAACACAGAAATCTCCACTTACAATGTGGCGGTACACAAAAAGCACAGAGTCACAGAGTTGCAGTCATTTAGAGTTAAAACTTTTGTTATGTATGGTAACACACTGGTGATTCGTTATTATAAATTTCAGTAAATGCTCTTAATACACATCAAATCTAACACTCATGAAGTTCTGTTAAACTACCCAGTGGTCTTCATTCATATACAGTAGAACAATGCGCCTCAGGAGTTCTGCTTGCCCAGGAAAACACAACGTAACATGATGATTTGATTTTAAGTCACGCACAACAGTTTAGACAACCACTGCCACTAGAAAGAATACTTCCAATCTTGCAGTTAAGGGTTGTAAGGTCAAAAAGCTTTTCCACTTTCTCACTGTGAATAAAATTAATTGGAATACACATGCTGGAATATAAGGACTTACAACAGCTTTCTCACTAAGGTGACCTGAACTTAGAGTGGTACTGGCCCCAAAACTGCAGTGACAGCAGTGACTATTGCTCACTTGGCTGAGGCCTGTAGTTAGTGATGAACATGCTCCTGTAGCAGACTACAGCCAAACTTTATTTTGGGGCTAAATTACATCTGTCTTAAAAGGAACCAAAGGAAAATAGTTTTGTTAGGCTGAAATAAGGCACAGACACCAGCCCCAGTGTGTTTGCAAAGCGACATGAAACTACTCAGTGGGAGAAAGAGCCACACACGTGGAATCCCCCACAGAACACCCAGAATCAGCAGCTGTACATATCAGGCTGTGGTTCTTAACAGATCTGTGCACTCGGGGATACCCTGGGAACACAAACTCGATCAAGGCAAGGCAAGGGCGCATGACTGCATTCTGAGAAATCAGAAGAGACAACAGGTATTTTGTGTTGGATTTACATGCCTAAGCCAGCTGCAGAAGGGCAGAAAATACCTAATGACTAACACGTGAGCACTTCTCTGCACACAGCTGAACCAGTGGAGCAAGTCTGTAGTGGGCTGTCACCTGCCGTAAGAGGCCACAATGCAGCTCAACCTGCAACCAGAGCCCTAATAATTTTCTGCATTACTGAACTGTGCCTCTAGTCTCACCCCAGAATCACAGAAACAAACAGGTTGGAAAATATCTCTGAGACCATCGAGTTTGACCTATGATGGAACACCACCATGTCAAACAGACCATGACACTAAGTGCCATGTCCAGTCTTTAACACCTTCAGGGATGATCCACCTTCCTGGGCAGCCCATTCCAATATCTAGTCACCCTTTCTGGGAAGAAATTGCCCCTGATGTCCAACCTGAACCTCCCCTGGTGCAGTTTAAGATCAACAGGTTCCAGAGGCCCATCCTGTGCCTGCATCATGCCCCTGAAAGGCCAGGGGCGCATGAGGACAGCAGAAGCACAAGAATAAAGAAAGGCTTTAAGCCTTGTATCGAGACTTCGAGTGGACTTGGGCATTCCCCAAGTTGTTTCTTTTCCCTGACTTAAGCTTTTAAAAGCTTGGGGAATGCCGGGCTAAACAATTCACCACGCTGCACTTCCACTCCTAAAAAAACCCACCGAATAAATAAATAAAAATAAGAGACAATCCGACCTGGTGCGACCATTTCTGCCCTGGATCAGCTCCCCATGACCAGACCTCGGGCCCGGCGGAAGGGCCGGGGGTGCCCAGCCGGGGGTGCTCCCAGCGGCGGCTGGGCCCGAGGTCGGGTCATGGACCCCTGGTGAGGGGGAACCCGGGGCCAACCCGCCCTCCCGCGGGCAGGGCCAGGCAGCGGGACGAGCCCCCGCCGCTGTGCCAGCCCTCCCCAGCCCCAGCCCCCGTTCCAGCCCGGGCCCGGGCAAGGCCGGCGTGAGCGGCGGCCGCGGCCTCGCCGAGGGGCCGGGACCGGGAGCAGGGTGGGGGACAGGACCCGACGCTCCGCTCCGCGCTGCGGCTCCTACCGGCCTCGTCCGCACAGCCCAGCCCAGAGCCCACCGGGCGCCAACCAGGCCTGGCCTGTCCCTTCCCTTCCCCTCGCCTCCGCGGCGCGGGCAGCGAAAGCGAAAGCCGAGAGCGGAGCCGCCCCGGCCCCGCTGCCCGCCGGTCCCCGCTCCCCCCGCGGAGCCTCACCATGGGCCGGCCGTGTGCCAGGCGGTGACCGCGGCCCCGGGACACTGGGCGGGAGCCGGCGCGCAGGGCTCCCCCTTCCCCTGCGGAGAACGGCCCTGCCCCGCCCGCCACACACACCCCCGCCGCCGCCCTCATGTTTGCTTCCCTTCGGGAACGGCAGGTCGCGGGCGGAAAGGGGCCGGAGAGGAGGAGGAGAAGGAGGAGGAGGCAGAGGCAGAGACAGAGAAACTGCCGTGGCCGGGAAGGGAGTACCGGGAGACTGGGGTAAGGGTTTACAGACTTACTTTAATTTATTCTTCTAAAGGAGAGCCAAAGTTTCCCGCCGTAACTTTTCACAGAGTCGTAAAATATTCTCAGGTGGAAGGGACCCACAAGGATCATGAAGTCCAGCTCCTGGCCCTGCGCAGGACATCCCCAAGAGTCGCACCATGTGCCTGAGAGTGTTGTCCAAATGCTTTTTGAACTCTCTCAGGCTTGGTGCTGTGACCCCTTCCCCGGGGAGCCTGTTCTAGTGCCCAAACACCCCCTAGGTGAAGAACCTTTTCCTAACATGCAACCTAAACCTCCCCAGATACAGCTTCAGGCCATTCCCTCGGCATGTTTTGAAAATAAATTTGAAAATAAGTGTACCCTGTTTGTGTCTGACACTGACCATTGGATCCTCCCCTGACACCGCAGCTCCTGGGTTGCAGAGCACCTGCTCCAGATGGGAATGCCTGCACCTTTGCAACAGGTAGAATGGAACCTCCAAGGGCAGCCTGATACCACTTCTGATCATTTTATCACCTCTGAACAGAAGTGTAGAACAGTCTGGCTACCTGGCAATATCTGTAGAGCAACTCTGTTACGTCACTATTACACCATTTTTTAACTAAACTCAGCAGCATTAATAGAACAAACTGCAGATCTCCAACGAACGTTGATTCTGATGTTCTGAACAAGACTTGTGTAATCTGTTCATCTGTCATCCCATGCCCTTTTGGCCAGTTCCAATCTAATTTGGAGAAAGTCATTACAGTCCTTTAAATTTTGTGGAAATTGATATGTCACTGAGGAAACAAACCTAAATTTGTTTCCTCAGCTAAAGAAAAGCAAGCAAAAAGCTCAGCTTTTACACATGCTTGTTAGCAGCAGACAGCCAGACAGTCAGTGTGTTTATATTAGCCATCCACTATACGTATGCATGGTTCCAAAATACTAGATGGAATTTTTATAGGGCTAATGGATAATAAATTTTATGTATTGTAATTAAGGTTATTAAGGGGCTAAAGGATCCAAGTCCACAGTATCCCATGCCTTCCTTAGTTCTGTTATTCACAGTACAGCTTCTGGAATGGCAATGGAGTACTAAGGAATGCCAGAGTACTATAAAAATATGTTACACTGAACATATATTTAAAAAGGCTAAAGAGGATGACATAGGCTAGCCTAGCATTGACAGTTTGACATAGATATGGAACAGAAACATGAAAGAGCTGACCTGGAATACGGTCAATTAAGTGCCAATAACTAAATGCCAATTTACACATTTTTATGGAAAAGGTTTGATTAAACGCCTTGGAATTTAAGTTTGGCTGATAAAGGAGGTAATGTTGACGTAATAGCTTCCATATGAGGTAGAGCAGTAGGATGTTCTCACAATGTGGAATGCAAATTCTATGTAGTTCATAATAAGTGATTCAGGTGACAGTTCTCAAGAGGAGTGACTGTAAGTGAAGATTTGTCATAAGGTTGGTTTGATGCTATTCTTGGCCTGGTGCTGTGAGAAATCACCCAGACAAAAATACCAAATGACTACTTTGATATTGTAAATAAAGGTAAGGGCCGTTCACTTAGATAAGCCCCTTTGAATTACTTTGTGAATTCTTCTCACTTGCAAAAACAGTCCTCTGAAGCCAGTCAGATTGGATGTCGTACATTCAAATAAAGTCTCAAAGGCACACCTGGAATCTGAGGGAAAATGACTGTCATGAGACACTGCTAAGGAGGACCTGGCTATAAACCGTTGGACATGAGTCCTCAGAGCAAAGCTTTTGGTGACTAATACTCTGAAGCAAAACCAGAGGAACATCAAATACAATTGGAATCAATATCCCCTCTTTTTATAGACCTCATGAAACCATTACCAAAATATGCATTTGGTTTGAGCATTGACAGTTCAGAGGGATCTTTAATATTGGAAAGAGTCCAGAAGAAAGTTATTAAAGATGTGGGAAATTTACATTAACATGAGATACTCTAAAATCTTAATTCAGTACAGGTAAAGAGATACCTTTGTCATAACCGTAGTAGTACTTGTCTGGGGTAGAGATGTTTGAAGAGTAGAAGTGTTAGTTTTCAGAAAATTACAAAATTCTGAAAGCAGAACTAAAATGAAAATGAGACTAGAAGTATGGCACATCTTCATTGGCTATGGGATTATATTGCCTGTGAATTTGTTTTGAAACAGTACAAAGTTTTCAGTAAAAATATAGAGATTTTTTTCAAAGATGCACTGTAGCTCAGGCATACAGGCAGAATACATTGGCAGAGATTCTGAGCAGTAGAGTATGGAGTTTGTGTGACCGCAAGATTATACTTATTCTTTCCTTTCCTTAAACTTGGTGGCTCCAGAAAAAGACCAAGAAGTCTACTTGTGTAGCAGCAAAAGAAGGAATAGGATCACAGTGATATTTCCAAAAGGAAAGATTTTATTTTTTTTTATGAGTTCCAACGGGCAACATCTGAAGAGCTCCTGGTACATTTCCTTGTGAACATGATGTCCATGCCTGACTGTCCAGTTCTGCCACCAGTGCTAATGTGATCATCCAGACAACCCAGCAGTGACTGCAGAGAAGTCCAAATCTCTTCAAAGAAAAAATGACAATGCAAAATGCTATGTCACTCATGTAAAGATCATCAAAGGAACAAGAGTTCCACCTTCAGGTCTGGGAAAATACTACCTCTGATGGCAAAAGATATCTCAGAAAAAAAATAAAAAATGTGTAGATGAAGTTGGACTTCCTGAATTACAGACAGAATCAGGCTTGTACTGCAAATCTACTATCAACTTTGAGTGTTTTCTTACAGATCTGATGACCATATGCATTCCTATACAGTTATAGAAACTGTTCTGTATTACCAATAAATAATATAGAAGAAAATCATGGAGAGTCCTGGAAAGGAACAGAACTGTTACATATCTGACTAAGGAAGAGCTTGCAGAAGTTTCTTTTTTTACAAGAGATCATTCATAGTTTTCAGATGCATGGATTCAGAACCATGACCCAGATGTGCAATTAATTTAACATGCTCAGCTCTATTCTCATCAGTCTTTCCTTACATGCAGACTCTCAGATAACTCATGCTGGGGATATTTCAGTGAGTGTTGCTCAACAGACACAGAACTTCCAAGATACTTACATTATGTTCCAAGAGATCTGAGATCCAGATCTTTTTCCAGTAGAGCATTTCAAAATTCTGTTGCCTTTTTGAATGCATTATTATTACAGATACACCGATTCCACTGTCAAAAGGCTTGTGCTGGCAAGAACAAGTAATAAAGTTTCCACTGTGTCATGGAAAACAGCCATTACTGTGTTGCAGTGAGCAGTGCTCTCTCTCTCACAATCTTTTGGGAGCACAAGGTTGTTTGAAATGAGCTCCCCTTTTAACATCCCTGAAAAAAAAATCAAACTATTTCAGTAATTCTTGACTGAGGGATGTTCTCTGGAATATGTGGCAGCACTTTTTGAAACTATATTCTTGGTGTAAGCAAAATACTGGGTGTTGATTTTGGGGGAAACTGCTTGCTACTGTTGGCAAAAGTTGTGCTGTAGTTTTTGATGGTTTCTAGAATTGTGATACAAAGTCCTTTTAGTGTAATTTGTGGCAAAACCAGCTCAGATTTGGATGAGGATCATTCGTATAGTATTACAGAAAGCAGGGCTCTCAATTGGGAATGAAACAGAATAGGCTTATTATACATTAACATATTCACAGTAGCAGTAATACTGAATAGGGTGTAAAAGTAGAAGAGAAAGCAATTACGGCAAAGCAGATTCTATTATAAGAGAAATGCTTCCTCACTGGTTGCACTGGTTATTTGGGTCTTTTCCTGCACATTTACAAGTCTCACACTGTGACCTTGATGCAGCAATTGTTTACAGTACCTGCCTTTGACCTACCCCTGTGGCAGTCACGGAGGAAAGGCTGCGCAGAGAGGATGGGAGGTACAGAAACTGTCTACAGCACCTGGACCACGGTAGGATTTCCCTAATGACTAGAGCAGGGCGAAACAAGCATCACTAGCTGGTGGGAGCTCATGTTGCCAGTGCTCAGGAAATGTGCACCTGTGGCACTTTGCCAGGGGAGCCTTAGCTGTCTACTGCTGGCATAACGGAAGGAGGTAAAACATAAAAACAAGTGTCCCACCTGGAAACTTACCCATGACTAGAATTTCATTAAGATCCATAGGGGTTTTTTTCCCCAATGTATTTTTGTTCCCACAGGAGTTGAAGAGGATTTTTCTCGCTCAGAACTACTGATCAGTATGTGCTGTAGCAACAGTGTATCCAGTATTCTCAGTTTTGTGAGTAAGGTCACCTGAGCAGTTTTGCTTCAGAAGAAAGTTGAGCTACCTCAGTTAAAAAAAACTTTTAGTGGTACTGCCTTTTGTGCAAATTTGTCTTGTGTTTTAGGACTGACTTGCATTGGCATCACCTTAAGATAAATCCCGACAAGTTGCTCCAACTAAATAAGAGTTTCCATGCAAGGCAGTTTTACCAACCAAAGGAAGGTGGTCTATTTTTTTTTTTTTTTTAATATAAACAAGGCCTTAGAAATTCTGTGTCCAATCTTAGTGCCATTCAAATCAATGATAAAATTTCCATTAAAATTAGCAGGGTGAGGATTTCATTTTTTTTGTCCTGGTTCCAATGCTTCCTGAGACAAGAAAAGACAAACTGTATTCCAGGGGAAAAAAAAATAGACTATGGCAAATCAACTGAACAAACATTCATTCATCCCATTCAGCCACCATACTGACCAGTAAACATTCCTTTTGTAAAATCATTCAGCCTTGAAATAAGGATTCAGAATGTCTTTTACTCACAGACCAGAGGTGTAATATCATCAGCTTGTATTCATAATCAGTTTATATTAAGATGTTTTTAAAACCATTTTTAATTTTTCTTGTTTAGTTAGGAAGGTGATTCTGATTCTGCTGTTTCTCTAACACATGCAGATCATGAGCAACTTTCTTTTCAATAAAACCTTCAGGGAATTTTAGAAACAAATTGAAATTTAGAATACTCACATTCATTTGGGGTCCTTTTCCACTGACTTGATGTTACATCTCTGCCTTTAAGATTTCTAAGCTTTCTCTGCTTTCTGTCTTCCCCATTATGGGATAACCAGAAAGACATTGTTCAGCTCTGCCAAAGAAGTTCCTGGTGCTGAGAGGTGAATAGACAACACCTGTAGCCTGCCTAGTTTGGATAATTGAATATTTATTTGATATTTGTTTTTTGGATATGAAAAGTTTATAAGACTCTTCCCGATTTAAAAGCCATGTCATACTCTAAGACATACATGGAATTATAGAATAATCATTGTATCACAGAATCACAGAATGGTTTGGGCTGGAAGGGACCTTAAAGATCATGTAGGTCACGTAGTTCCAGACCCTGCTGCCATGGGCAGGGAACCTTCAGCTGTCTGTATAACGACCTATTAATCACCCCACTGGTTCAAAGGCCTTGCATGCCACGTAGCTTTGGATTGTCTCCAGCAGTGACCACAAGACACAGGAAGGTCAGAGTAAGAATTGGGCAACCATACGTGCTGGTTCCTCCTTCATGTTCTCCCAGCCTTTACCTTGTTTTATACTGGGGGTTTCCTGAACCAGATTTGTTTTTTTTTCTCAGTGACCTCAGTGGATCACTCTTTCAAATGCTCACCCAGTCTCCCATATAAAGTAAGGCTCTTTCGAGCAGAAAGTCCCTAGGCAATGATTTTCACAGTCTGGTGCTGTCTGCATAAAGAGCCTGGCTCTTCTGACAGCTCATTGCTGTTAAACTTCCCCATGCTACTCATTGCTCTGTTGACCTCATTTCTTCTCTGCATTGCCTTTTCTAAGTCTCAACCACTCCTTGTGGTCAATTTACTTGATAACTTTGATCATCCTTGTTGCCTTTTCCTTGCCTTGTTGCCTTTTCCATTTCTGATTTTTTGGGGTTTTTTTTTGATTGGTTGGTTGGTTGGTTGGTTGGTTAGGGGATTTTTTGGTTTGGTTTTTTGGTTTGGTGTTTATTTCCCTCTAACCTGCAAGTCTTTCTTTGTGTGGTAATGGCCAACAAAATGGTTGGCTCCTTAGCTTAGGAATGGGCCATACAGTTGCACTGAAAAGGATTGAAGGTAGCATAATAAATAAGGCAGTTGTGCAGAGCAATACTGTAACTCACAAGAAAATCAGGGTGACTTAGAAAGGAAGCGGAAGAATAGCTGAAATACAGTTCAACATCTGTTGCTAGAAAGTATCTGTCATTTCTAATATGTGGCGAGTGGTATGCAATTTTAAATGGAACTGAAACATTATCTTAATAAGTCATAAAATGTATTTTCTCAAATCAGAACCTTCTATTGTCCTGTGCTGCTTTGATTCTTTCTGTCTTACACATTTTCCATTGTCCGTCAATTTCTTTGTAGCTAGGGAGCCCCTCATGACCTGGATCTTTACAGTGATGCTTGCTGGCATTATCTTGAAAAGTGTAAGTCGCTCCTGGCAGGAGTCAGACCCTTTTCTCCGAGAGATGTGAAATGAGAAGATAGTCCCTTGGAATTGACTCCTTTGCTGTCTCCTTCTTCCTTGTAGGTCATAAATATATCTAAGCCATGAGGGGGGATTCTGGTGTAAGACAAATGGCTTAAGTTCACATTTCAAACTTGTTTTTTTCTTCTCTGCTATACAGTTTTACTGCAGAGACTTTCATCTGCACTTCCTGAAGAAGAAATTTGAAGCTCTAGCACCAAAGATGCAAAGCTGAAGGGTTTGTCAACTCAGTTGTCGACTTTTTCATTGCATCATTAATGTTGTGTGTGCACTAAAATTGTGAAGTGCTCAAGTCCAGTAACCATTTAGTGGAGATGCTGCATAAACAGATATATATGATCCAAAGAGACTTTATTCCATAGTAAGAATTGTTTTTATAAATAAATAATGGTTGAATCTTATTTTATTTACTTTTAGTATGGCAGTAACACTATGAACGCCTGAAGTTCAGTCTCGTAGAAATAAACCTACTTTAGCATTTTGTTTCAGAGAAAGAAAGCCTCTAAAGCCTATTTTAGTTTAAAATGTAGTTGAAAGTTTGGCTTTCTTGATTAGTACTTAGGAATACATGTTCAGCTGGCTATGTGGAGAAATAGCTGTGCAAGTCCCATTACTGCTAATGCTATTACTAATTCCATGCACGTCACACTGAATATTTACATCTTTGTTTAGTATTTAGATGAGGCTCAATACTGCTGATTTCTCACTGTTACAGTCGTCTATAATGCAAAAAAGAAAAGCATAAACATGTAATAAAGATCACTTTTAGTTAAAGGTATTTAATGCTATTTAAAAGACAGGATTATTACAGTTTGAATTGCACCCCAAACTGTGACTAGAAGGGCTTAATTTCTTACCTTGGAAATAGTAGATTGGATTAATGTTCTGTGGGCACCGTGAATGTAGATAATTTTCTTTGTGCGCAAAACCTCTGAGTTTCAGAGATACTTAAGAGGAGCATTAGCTTAATTCTTGGGTGGTACAAAGCGGGAGTTATTTTAGCAGTTTTATATGTGATGGCAAATACTGTCTGCAGGATGGATTTCAAACATTTATGAGTGGTTCTCTTCTACCTCAGCTACAGACAGGTAAAACACTGGGAAAACAAAAATAATCTAATTGTTGTGTGACTGTGTTGCCAATATTACACACTGACTGCTTAGTTTGAGTAGCATGACTGTGTCTTATTTTCAGTCTGACTGCTTTGTGCTAAGGGTCATCTCTTGAGCTTGACAGTAGTCCTAAAGAGAACAGGACAGAGGTGATGAGTAGAAAATAGCTTTTATGAGCCCCAGGCCTCAAAATGAACCAAGACAACATTTCTATGGAGCCAAGCACTAAGTCTTCTACTTATCTTTCTTTTGCAACTAGCTTCCTAGATTTCTTAGTTGTTCCTCTCAATTGTAATTTTAATGTGGCTGTGATTATCTTAGGGTTTCATTATGAGTTTTACTGCTCAACCACTCTATTTATTACTGACTTGTCCAGTCTCTTGCTGCATCTGAAACAGAGCTATGGCTCAACAGGAATAGTTGTCATCATTTTCCCAAGGAATACACCAAAAATTTGGAGGGAGAGAGAATCCAACACCTTAAGAGATCACCACTGTTATTCTTCTCAATTTCTCTTGTGAAAAATAATCAGGATCGTTTCACTGCTCCCTTTCACTTCTCAACATCAGGCCTTGTAAGCAAATGGGGAATCTACCGATACTTTCACTTCAAGGATTGGAAAATTTAGAGGTAAGGCCAGGACAAACTTGATGTAGAGAGTGTCTAGATGTGGGGGCTGACAAGAAGCAGGGCAGAAGTGATGCACTGTGTGGATGAGTGCAGAGTACACCTGAACAGTGTGGAGAAAGGACACAGTGAAGGTAGGAGTGAGTCCAGATTCAATTTGTTTGTCTGGGAAGTCTAGCAGACATGTGGGAGGAAAGAACTTCAAAAATCAAGACAGAGTGAGCATTAAAATTTTACACTGGTGTGTTTTTAATCTAATTCTGTGTGGGTTAAACTTCTGGTTTTGGGGACGTGACTCAGGGGTTTGTCAAATTAGAGTCTGGCCCTCCTAATGATGATTCTTAGCACTTCAGTGAATCAGATGAAAGTTTGCATGGAATTTAAAAGTGCCCCATGTTTCTCAGGACTGTTTCAGAGATGACGACTGAAGAAATTTCCTGAGACTAGTTGAACCTCAGTCTAACTCTTCAGGTTAATGGACTCACAGTAGAACTTGATGTTCAAATGCAATAAACAAGATTCCTGTTGTCTACTTTAGGCTCCAATTACTCTGGAAAACTTCTGTTAACACATACATTTCAGGAGCACCTTCAAACTATATTTCAGGAAAACAAGTTAGTCCTTCCTGAACTTCCTCACTGCAGCCCTCTGTCCTCTATGACTTCCCTTTCAGGTGATATGAATGCAAGCTCTGAGCATGAAGAGCTGTCCCACCAATTGATGCTCTTCCTTCAACACCCATTTTGGGCTGCAGAAGCTCTTTACCAATACTGGGTCCTAGAGAAAAGGCTCCATGCATATACAAGGGGAGAAGCAATAAAAGTGGCTTGTGTTTCCTGTGGAAGTCTGTCTTTACAGGTAGTTCTGCAAAGAAAGAACATAAGTGGGATGGCAGTTTGGCTCTGCATCCTTTGGATAAGGAAGGAGGCTTTGAGGGAGCAGTAGGATGAGCTTGCTGATTGGGATGCTGGGATCTGCCGTCTTCCAGCCCACACCCTACATGTGTTTCTTGTTATTAATAGCCTTGTTCTTTGCATTGCCACCCTCAGAATACTCTGCCACTAGTCTTTTCTCTCTGTCCTTGTCGTTCCTTCCCCAGCTCTGTTCCCCTACATATGACTCATCCTTAAAGCTCTTTATCTTCTCCACTGTCCCAATGCCCTGGGTCTGTGCTGCACCACTGCAGACCTAGAAAACTACAACAGTGATAAAAGTATTCATAACAATACATAGCAGTGGTACCAGTACTGTAAGGAGAGCAAGAAATGTCAAAGATACACTTTCACAACCACTCTTAGCAGGGTTCAATCTTCAGCAGTTTTGTTCTGTCCACCTGGTTGCTGTTGAAGCAACTTCCAAAGACCAGGCAATAGACTCTGTGCTGCAAGAAATAATAACATTTCAGAAAAAAATTGTACGAAAAGTTAAAATTTTGTCAAGTGTAAGATTTTCCTTAGATTTCTGTTATTATAGAAAATGTTCTTTTATTTATTATTTCATGTTATAAAAGAAATCTGAAGTCATAGAATTACAAACTACATAAAGCTGTTTGCCTTTTTAACAATTTATTATATCATTTCATTGGCATAAGGCGTGAAGAATGCAGATGTTATGATTTAAATGGTTTAACTGTATTAGAACTCATACTTTCTAATGAAAATTTCTTAGGTAATGCTCATGTTTTATCAGACTAAGCAAGAATTTTGCCATTGATTTCACTGTCATCAGTATTTGACTTGTTTAAGGTAAAAAAATGTCCTATTTCAATGTTGGCATACTGGAACTCAAGCAAAATATCTTAGCACAGTTATGAGGTATAGAGTTGTACTTCAGAGTTTAAGTTGGTGAGTCGTTTTGCTGTACATGTCAGGTTGGTACTGCAGTTTCTATAAAGTTTATTCCCTAGATTGATGTCCAGTGTCGTAGCAGTCCTTCAACAGTCATTTTCTGCTAAGGCTGAGTGTTGTCACCAAGTGCATGTGGATACAAAATGAGTCATCAAATAAGGACTTGAAAAAGCAAAAGAGAGAGAGAATAAAGATGATTGCTCTGTATGAGACAATTAACACTGGAACCTTTACAAAATGGGGACATTGTAATTCTTAGTAGGAGGGTTAGATATTCATGGACACAAGCAGGTTATCTGCAGCGTGTTACAAATAGAGCCAAACTGGAAGGTTTCATAATTTTTCATTGCCTGCTACTTCATTTAATCATTTGCAGCAATGAGGAGTGACAGCAAAGGCACATACAGGAAAATCAATGTGATGATGTGTATATATGTATTGCATGGCAGCTATGAATACACCAGAGGTTATCCACCGTCTACTGTTACACTGCTGTCTTATGAGAGAAAATGGAAGCAGAGTGAATAAAAAGAACACTGGGATTTAATCAATTTCCTGCCAATGTGCAAACATCTATATCGACAGCTTTTAGCAAAATTAAAATATGTTGTCCAAGATCCATGTTTGGCAGAGATGGCTGATGAACCTTCAGGTGGTGTGCTGTTTTTTTTATATCTTTTTTTTTTTTTTTTTACCTGACATAGATATTATTGCTGTGATCTATGACCCAGCTCCATCTTAGCTACACTGAAAGGTATCAGAGACTGGGCATTTGGAAACATTGACTGAGGGGTGACTTGTGTGCAGAGAAGAAGGGGAATTTAATCACCTAATACTGAAATTGCCCTGACATGCCTTGTGTGTAGAATTTTTACCACAGATTTCCGGGCTGAAAGCCTAAATAGCACAGCCCAAACGTTCAGCTCGAGAGGGGGAGTTTGAATGGCAAATTGAGTGTGCAAGGTGAGGGAGAACTATAAAGTTCCAACAAGATCAGCCAATCAGACAATAGCAAGAGACTGGGGGCAGTGGGAGTACCACGAGGAAAAGAGCAAAACTAGATTTTTGGATGTAGCTCTTAAAGTGTAATCTCCATCATCCCAGGCTATAAGGTAACACGCTTGGAGCATTTTTAGGGTCAGATGATTTGCAAAACAAAGCATATGGTCAGAAAAGAAAGGTCAAGTGAGGGCTGCAGCGGGTATGTGGCTGGTACTGGTGCAGCAGGACAGGTGTAGATTTCCTGAAGTGCAGGGTCTCTGGTCCGAGCAGCTGAATGCTGGCAGCAGAGCACCCTCTGTTTTGATGGAAGCATTGATAAGGCTTTCCTTTTTCTCTCATCATCCTGAAACTTCGCTGAGATTTTCTTCTTTAAAGCCTCTTCTTTTCCACTGTTTTTGGTTGAAACCACCCAGAGGGTTCAGAACTTCCCAGTGGCATCTGTGGGACAAGTCATAGCTTAACATAAGATTTGTTTGCCTAAAAAACTAGGCCAGAGAGGATAGTAATTAATATTATAGGTGTCTGTTGCGCAGGTGGCTGAAGTAGAACAATTTGAGGAGAAAAAGGTGGTTTTGGATTAAAAAAGACGTACTCTGGTGGTAAAAAGAAGCATATTTTCACATAATTACAGACTATATCATAATACTTAGGAAGGGGGAGAAAAAAATTTTCTTCAGGCCCAGAAGATTCTTCTTCACTCTTATATTTCCTAACTTCTAAATGCTTGACTACAGCTACATAACTTTTTAAACAACTTTTCCCGTGTGTGTGAAATACATGTATAGACTACAGCAACTGTTCAAGTGTGAATTTATTTTTAAATAGAATTGACTCCCTGTATTAGTATAGGGGCTATGGAAGTGGAAACATTTCTATATTATCACCATCTATCTTTTGAGAAAGAGATGGATATTTTTACCTTGGCAATTCTGGTAGCGTGGTGGAGGCAGTTTTACAATAATCTGAATATATTTAAGGTGTGCAGTTCATTTTTGTACCTAATGAATAACTGTGTGCCCAAGTGGGTGGATGGAAAATAAGAAGCTTTTGGATTAGATAGAGAAGGTAAAACATGTTACATTTATGCATGTAACATAGATATTCCAGTGCGTTTGATAAAGTCATTGTTAAATACCATTTTTAATGCATGTGATGGCAATCAGTTTTCTTTGAAAACTGTGATTCCAGAAGGGGGCGAGGGGGGAATGTATGTACAGTTTAAGAAAGAATACAAGTGTTTCATTTAATTAAAGCAGAAATCACATTATTTCCCAGTCCCATTTCTCCTATGGCCCCTGTGGTGCTGTAGGCAGCGATGAAATAGAAACTGGCACAGCCTGAAACGACTGCCAGCAGAGCGGGCACTCACTAACAGGGCGACACACGATTTCTTCTGCACCCAGTGGAGTCTGACACCTTTGCTCTGCAGCTGCCCCATGTGGTTAAAAAAGACAAGCTACCAAATGCTTTGCTTGCACACATTTGGTAATTAATAGTAAAATGGTGACAAGGAGCACTCAGGCAAATTAGGAAGAGCATTATCAAGGGAGTATGGTGGAAACAGTCCAACAGCCTGCATCAGGGAGCCTCAGGCACGGAAAGGAAGGACACCTGCAGAGACATCTGAGGTTACAGAGAAGCAGGTAAAGTGAGAGTCTTCTGCCCCGTCCGCTGCAAAAAGATGACTGGTCCAAAAGCATCTGTCAGTGCTGCCGGCAGGAGTTTGCCTGGGAGGTCTCAGCTGGAGGTAGCAGCTCCATCAGGTCCGTCACTGTTGGTCGGGCAGCTGCTGCCCCTGTTGCCGAGCTAATCAGTAGCTGTAACCAAGCAGCTAACCAGCTGGAGTTTGGGGAAGAAGATGCTCCATAGATATTAAAAAGTCATCTTTTGGGAGGACTACAGAGCCTTACTTCTTTCCAGCAGTCATAATCGTGTCCTGGTGTGATGAAACTTTCTGTGTTTTCGAGCACTTCCTTGATAAAAATAGTAAAAGTTGCTCCTTTGTATTTCAGGAACATTATGTGTTGATATAGAAAAAGTAAGCACTCCTTGGGAATCACCCATGGTGGCTGCTGTGTCATTATTTTCTCTAGCCCTTCCTTCCTTCGGCAACAAAAAGGGATCTTTCATTTGTCAGGAACATTTTGTGTTGACATAGGTTATCTAGGAGAAAAAGAAATTCACATACAACAGTTTGCTTGCCATTTAATTTCGTTGCTTTACTTCTCTCCCTCCCCTCCCCAGGTGATTTTGATATAAAATATGAAACAAGATTCCAGTAAACCACTTCTGAAAGGCTCTGTGGCCTCTGAGCTGGTAGTCATGCTCTGTCCTTCAGAGCAATTTCATTCAGCCTGTATATTGGCTTCCACTGAATGTCCTAGGAATGGTAGAATCATCTAATTCGGCCTTATTTAATTGCTGCAAATCAGTACAGAAAACGGCACATTGCAACATTCTCATCCTTTGTGCAAAAAAAGGCAACATTTCTAATAAGAAAGGAAGAAGAAAATACAACAATAAACCCAAGAGCCTGTTAATTTAGATACCTTCTAAATGAAACATTTGCACTTTGTGAATAAATCTGCATCTCGATGTCTGATATCTGTAGAAAATCGTGACACACCTTGGATATCTTCATGCTTGGGAGATAGATCCAGTTATAAGGGTAAATCTGCCACCTTCCACACGTTTGGCTCACAGTACTCTCTTCTCAACACATGATTGCATCTTAAATTTTGTGCTCAATATTTCATGTTTCTGGAATGAATGAATCCTGGGAAGGAGACAGAGCAGAGGGAAAACAGATATGCTATTTCTTGGCTTCCAGGTCCCATGGGAGGTATTAATTACAAGGCAGCCTTAAGAAAGAATGCCAATAGCCACATATAGTCCCCTTACAAAAATAAACTTTCTCCAGAATGTACATACACTATTGAAATTCAAAAATAATTTCAACATATTGAAATATTAATTTTAAATGCATTGCCCTAGGATAGTACAACAAAGGGTGAGGCATGGGAAAGGGAAGGGAAATACCAGGGGAAAAGGTGTATGACAGAGATGGATTGCTCTACTGAAGACTTTCCCATTCTCCTGTTGGTTTGGAAGATACTCTCTCTCATGGAATAGTTGCCTTGGCCACAGCAAGTGAGGGACTGCTGCCCAAGCTCAACACACTCATAATCTATGCAAAATAGCTAAATCCCAGTCTCAGAGGATACTAGCAATTTCCCTTTTATCACAAACAGAGCTGTGGTCATGCCTTTGTGTGTAAAACATTAAGTTTAGGGAGGGACTGCTGGATTGATGCTTGTAGATTAATTATTTTTGATTTTGAGATGTGCATGTGAGAAGGAGAAAGAAGATCTTTAGATCATCCTTGCTTCCTCTGACTGATACCCAGCTGCTACCACTTTGAAACCTGGTGATTAGTTTATTTATGTTTCCAAGGTTGCCTAAAAAAAAAAAAAAAAAAAAAAAATTGATTGTAAAATTACATACGTCCAAAATTGGTAGTGTTTAGGACTCCTGTCACTGAAAAGGTAACACTTGAAATAAATTGCAAGTGTGATGCATATCAGGATAAACCTCAGAATTTTCCCAGATAATCTGAAAAGTCTGGAAAAAGAGATGGGTGCCTGGGGCCCTGCTTAGGCATCTGTTTGCCATATGTTTTCACTAAGGAAATGAAATAAAATGTCAGAAAATCTGCAAGAGGTAAAATGTAGGAGGCACCAAACTAAAAATAGCAAGGCTTACGTGGAGACTGGACAGCTGGGTCTTCATGGGCTCCAAATGGAGTGTAGATAATGCAGTTTTTACCAAGTGCTTCTGAAGCACAGCGGTACTGGTCCTCACAGAAGCCATAGCTGATCTATGGATCTCCTCCAGAATACGGAGGAAAACTAGATTGACTGACCACAGTTAGATTGCCTGCAGTGGGATGCAGGATAGATTAGAAACATCAATAAGTTAAAAAGTTACATGTGAATGAAATGCAAGCATCAGACATGAAGAGGAACTTGTCATGACACCAGGCACAGGCACATCATAAGATAACCCTAGGAAAGAGCAATGTCAGTGTGTAGTAACTGATGCAGACCACTGGCAATTAATAGAGCAAAACACTGAGTGCTCAACTAGACAGGGAACTGCTGGAAAGATGAAGTAGCAGAAGCACAGAAATCAGAGTATAAATATGTACAGTAAGCTGTATAACTGTTGATAAAAGCTGTACACAAAACCTATTAAACCCATTCAAAACTAATATACCTACGTCCTTCAGAAAAGAAGCAATCTACGATATTTTATTATTAATGTGGCTGTCAACATTATTGCTCAAATTCTAGATTTGAGCTGCTGAAACTGGAATAGCTCTGTCAAAATGAACAGAGACAGCAGTTTGCACCAACAGGAGCATCAGCTCTTGTCTGTTTGCACAGAACATCTATCAAAGTGGTGTGTGAAGAGATACCTCTGCTGCTACTTAAAAAGAGAGTACCTGTCTGGGTCAGTGATGCAGTGTTAGCATGGATGTTACTAGGACTTGACGAACCATTTAGCCTTTTTGCTGTTGTTCAAAAATAATTAATGAAGTGATCTTGATTCCTCAGAATAGATTCATTTTTAAAAGACCTGACCTGGAGATTTAGAAGGAAAATATTGTCTATGCCAATGAGTGTTTAACTATTTGCTGCTTGTGATGCTTTGGTCACTTCAATTGCACTGCAGTTTTTCTGCTCTGTGATTAATTATTGGAGTTTGGACACATGAATGCATGATTACTAATGATTAGTGAACAGGGCATACTCTAAATTATGCATGAATAGTCATTTTTGTGTCTGAGAATTCAGCTGAAAACAGACATCCCCTACACATTTATTCCAATAAAAATCAGAAATAGGGAATAAATTAGGAAAATGAAGTTGGAAAGGAAAGTTACATTCAGAATTTGAATACAATTTCATAAAGTTTTTTACACCACTTATCCCATTCTAAATAAGTTGTCAGGAAAAGATTGCTTCCTCTCATTCAGTAGCAGAAAAAAAAAAACCATCAGGCAACTCAGTCTGGCCTTGTGCATGAAGATCATGAAAGCTCATCCCTAAACTGAGCCCTCCAACTTCAGACATGCTGGAGCACTCAGTTGTTTGGTTCCACCAAGGCCTGCATCCCTTTCATGATTGGAAAGTAATGAGCTACACAAGTTTCAGATTAATTTATGATGGTCTTCTTAATGATGTGCTTCTGTGAGTCCCTACTCTGAAGTGAGTTTTCAGTACCATGAGACTGTATTTCTTACTCTGCAATACATGTCCTCCATACAATTTTTTAATATGCTTTTTTAATTAGCATATTTTTATAATACGCTTTTTATAATTTGCAATTCGAGTCACTCTCTGCAAATTGTCCTTTCTCTTTGCTTACCATCCCACTTGTTTTCGTAACCTGTGCAAATTTAATGAGTGGAAACTGTAGCAATGACAAAATAATTCACTAATAGACTGATGGGAACTAGTTCCCTTGTTACATCCTTTTATTTCCATGTAATGTGATGTTCAAACTCCGTGGTCAAATGATTCAAAGGCACAGGCCTGTGAAATACTGTGAACCAAAATGAAGTTGTAGAAGAGAAAATAAAGGTTTGTTTGACAAGATCTACATTCTATGAAATCATATTGATTATTGTTAACTGCACCTTAAATGTTCAATTCTGTGTTGTAGGCTTTTAAATGAAACTTCTCACTGCACGTCCAGGTTCAGCATCTGAATTAACGCATCTATATTTTCATTGGCCACCTCTCTGCTCTTTTAAGGTATTTGGAATGTGAAAGATCTTTGAGATTTTTCCTGTTTTCCATGCTATATGTTTCCCTATAGGCTGCTTGATTTGTGCAACTGTAATTGCAGCTGACTCTGCATCATATTTTTCTTCATTCTAGATGCCAGGTTTTCTGCAGATTTATTCTCTTGGTTCCTTCTGAAATCAGCAGAGAAACAGTGATGAACATATCTATTTTTTCTGAGCCTTTGTTCAAAATTATAATACCTGTTTCTAGCAACGGGCCAATATTTGGTGCAGAATTTTTTGACTCCGTTTCTCACATGTTCCTTCTAACTATGTTGCCCATTGACCTTTTCCGATATAGCTGTTTTTGGCAGAGTAACTTTTTTAAAATTTGCAATTTGCCGCAGTTATCCTTTTTTTGCGTTCTCTGTGCTAATGTTTAACGAGGATTTCTGCATCTTCTGTATTTCACAAATTCTTTCTTCCCCAGCGTGAATTCTTTTCTGCTTCCAAACTTGTGGCTTTTTTTTTTTTTTTTTTTTTTTTTTTTTTTTTTTTTTTTTTTTTTTTTTTTTTTTTTTTTTTTTTTTTTTTTTTTTTTTTTTTTTTTTTTTTTTTTTTTTTTTTTTTTTTTTTTTTTTTTTTTTTAATATCCCAGTAGATTGTTCTTGAACAATTTCCAGTTCCTATTAACATTTCCCACATTAAATTAATGTTCCTAGCATGTTAAAGCAACAGGGATTCTTAAGCTCGGACAAATTGTCCCTTTCTGTTTCTAACTGGTATTACATCCAATGAGCATGAAATAAATGTAAGAGGGTTGTGATTAAAGGTAGTCAAATAGGCAGGTCTTTACCATCTGAACGAGCTCCAGTATCTAATGTGTCTATGCTGGCTGCAAAATGCCTGTGAAGGCAACAGTCCATTGGGATGCATGAAAAAAATACGGAATTTCACTAGTACAGGTATGTCATTTATAAATAAATAAATATATGTATATTGTGGGTTTATGCTCAAAAATTTTTTAGTGATAGAGGCTCACAAACAAAAAGGTTTGGAGACCACTTTAGCCCTCTGTGATCCTAAAGTCATGATCAGCCTGCACAGCCCGTTTCTGGTTTGTCCTGGCCATTATCAGGATGCTAGGCTAGATGAACCTTCACTTTAAACTATCACACGTGCTTTTAATCCACAAAATTAAAACCTTCTGCAATTGTGGATGGTCTTCAGCTTTCTAACAATATATAGGTTTTGATTTCAACTTTTTTTCTCCCTCTTCTCTCCCTACTAAATTACCATCTTTTAAATGCCCAGTGCCATAAATCACTCTTCTAATAGGGTTGAAAACAAGCCTCTTACATGATATTTTCTTTTTTTAACCACCTACTCTGATTGTAATAATTACAGAGACAGTTACAGTAACATCCTTTGCTTTACATGTTATTTGGTTTACATGCCATGCAGGTTTGCATGACTGATTTGGACTTTGTTGACTTGATGGTGACAGCTCTTCACAGTGGGGGTGTGGTCTACAATTTGAGATTCAAATCAGTAGTTCACTTCCAAAAGAGCTCCTGTGGCCTAGAAATGTCTAGGTTTAAAACCAATATTAGACCAATAACTAGGCTGTTACTTTAGGGCATCCTGTTAAAAATGCTGTCCTTTTCAGCTTCATGTGTCTCTCTCTAAGTGCAGAATCACTTATTTGGAGAATTTACTGTTTAGACCATCTTAACGTGTCTCCTAGCCCTGCAAACCTGATGGGTTTTGCAGTCCTAGATGACTCTGATCAAAGTTGACATCTCTGGGTTTCTGTGAGGAATGTGGGAAGAACGTACTAAATATGTCAAGTTAGGGTCTCCCCAAGCAATTTGACAATTGTTAGTCTGAAAGCACTCTTTTGGAAAAGCATGCTGAGTCATGGCATGAGAGAGGATTTATTTTTTAAAGCAATAAGCTAGTATGGTAGGATCTGGATTAACTTCTTAACTTTTCCGAAGTTGCCTTATTACAGCACAAGTCTCTAAATGCCTCTGTCCATAAAAGTTCTATCCATACAGCAACTATAATATTTTTTCTGTCTTATTTCATTTATTGTAAATGTCTTTGGAGCAGGAGGTGTCTGTGGATGTTTCCAATTATGTATGTGAAGAGAACTTGGCACAGTGGGCCCCTGATTTCAACTGGGAATTCTGCAGGCTACTCCCATGCAAATAACGTATGTCAGTAAGATTCCAGAAAAGTACCCATGGATATCCTTGCTTCTATTTGACACTATGTGTATGTAGTAGATCTAAAAATTAGGCCAAAGTATCCTGACAGCAAATGGGTAAATAGGTGTCTATAAATAGCATTGCAGGCCTGTAAGGAAAGGGCAGGAATCACAGAACCACAGAATGATTTGGAGTTGAATGGGACCCTTAAAGATCATCTTGTCCAACATCCCTGCCACGGGCAGGGACATCTTCTACTAGACCAGATTGCTCAAAGTCCCATCCAGCCTGGCCTTGAACACTTCCAGGGATGGAGCATGCACAGCTTCTCTGGGTAACCTGTTTCAGTGTCTCACCATGCTCATTATAAAGAGTCCAATCTAAACTCACCCTCTTTCAGTTTAAAAGCATTGTACCTTGTCCTGTCACTCCAGGCCTTAGTAAAAAGTTCCTCTCTATCTTTCTTCTAAGCTTTCCTTCTATTCTGAAAGGCTGCAGTCAGGCCTCCCGAGCCTTCTTTTCTGCAGGCTGAACAACCCCAGCTCTCTCAACCTGTCCTCACAGGAGAGGTGCTCCATCCCTCTGATCGTTTTCATGGCTCTCCTCTAAACCCTCTCCAACAGGTCCATGTCCTTCTTATGCCAAGGACCCCATAGCTGGATGTAGTACTGCAGGTAAGGTCTCACAGGAGCACAGACAAGACTTCCACCTGGCAAAACTGTGTTAGTTTTAACCTGGATGAGTTTCTTGCTGTTTCTCCTCCCATTAACACAATCTCTGCCACTGAACCAAGGAAGGGAAGGCATCACAGAGGGAAGAAATGGGTGGGCATGGTGTGTCTGCTGCTGACAGAAGTTTTGCCATGTGCCAGCTATTCATCTGCAAAGCTGCAGCCCAAATGACATGGCAGCCCAGACTGAACCAGACCTCTGCTTGAGCTGTCAAAATAACTCAATATGGAAAGTGGAAAATACCAACACCAAATAGCATTTTCCACCATACTTACTAGATTTCTGTGATCTTTTTTTTCTGCTCCTGAGGGGCCGGCAGCACAATTCTGAAGCCTTTTTGTGTTAACAACTCCATCTCGTGGGAAGAGAGGCTGATTTGGGGGCATGGAGTAAAACAAGCTTTTTTTTAAAAAAAAACTCATGTTTTGTGAGAGAATTTGAAGATTTCAGTTAACTTCATGATGTTTGTATTTTTCGTTTCTCAGGTTTAGCCATCCTTGATAACTTACCTTCAGAAGTCTTTCACTGAAAGCTACCACTTAGGTCTAAAGTGGGTGTAGTTCTGCATCTGAACATGCAATAGATACCAATTCTCTTTCCAAAAGACTGAACTATGTCAGCTTGCCTAGTCAATGGAAATACTTTCCACTGTGCTTCCCTCAAGAGATCAGTTTAAAACAGAGACCGGTACTTCTGTAAAATTTGAACCCAGAGCCCTCCAGCTTTGGCATTTTATTTTCACGACTAAAATTTTTTCCTCAGCTCCTTAATTTCAAAGAGGCAGTGGTCCACCAGGCTTAGCTTTAGCAATCAGATGAAAAGCAGATGTCCATGCTGAATATTGCACAGCTCTGTACAGCAGGCGGGAAACTTCATGTAATAAAATTACTCAGTGTGGAAATTCTTGACTGTGGCCCAGTTCACAAAGCTTTCAAAGAACCCTGCCATGAGTTTGATCATGCCTTTTGAAATTAAGGGTAGGGGGAACAAAATTAAGTCATGAAAATAAAGTCTCAAAGGCTGAAGGGCTCTGGGTTTAAATTTCTTAAAAGCATTAGGACTAGGCTTTAAAACCGATCCTTGCACTGAACTGCAGCAGGAGGTGTCATCAAAAACTGGGCAAGCTGGCACAGTCCAGTCTTTCCTCAAAAACAGGGAGGCAAAACATAAACTTCTAAGGCGATAGGTTTGGTGTTTTTTTCAGTTAAAGGCTTTCTTTGGATATTATTGTTATCTTGTTTCAGTGTCTGTTGGAATACAGGGCTTCTTCCAATGGTTCACTTTTGACTTGAATGTCCAATCAAAGTATTTTGTTTGTTTTTTAACATTTATTTCATTAAGAACTCCTCTCCTTATCCAGTATAGTAATTCTTCTCTGGTTTTCAACTATAATTTAAAAAAATTCAGTAATTTACCATCAAGGCCAACTCTCAGTTCCTTCATACCTTCTGAGACATTCTTCCATCATTTAAAAGTTTTTTACCTCCCCATCACATAGGGAAAGATGATGGTGATCAGACTCAGAATTTATTCTTTGAATACTCGTTTTCTGTTAATGATGTCCAAAATCATTTTTGTATTAGAAACAAAGTGTATGATTTCATCTGTAACATAATGAACATGGTTCAGGTAGTTCCATTATTTATCTCTTGCCTTCTAGTCATTTGTAGTGACTTGGGATATAATTATACTCTAACCAATGTGATTTATCATCTTCTTTTCCAAATTAGGGCAATACTGGCATATTTTCTCACCTTGGTTTTGTTTGGATATCATTGTTACGGGGAAGCCAGTTTGAAAGCAATCTAGGACTTGTTCTAAAGTGAGCTGCAGAATGGGGATCTTACTTTACTCAGTAGACACATCTCTTTCTCACCCTGAGCATGCACAATGAAGTAAAACCTCCCCTCTTGCTAGTGATGTCATGATAAATTTGCCTTCTTTCTTTGTTAATAAACTAATACATTTTGCTTTTTGAAATGATCAAAAGTTCACTACCAACACAGGAATTGATAAGATGTTTGAGTAAATGAGGACACTAACTCAGTTGGATAACCTTAACATATGATTAGTAATAGAATCACATAGAAATCACATGGAATGGTTTGAATTGGAAGGGACCTTAAAGATCATCTAGTTCCAACACCCCTGCCATAAGCAGGGACACCTTCCACTAGATCAGATTGCTCAAAGCCCCATCCAACCTGGCCTTGAACACGTCCAGGGATGCGGCATCCAAAACTTCTCTGGGCAACCTGTTCCAGTGTCTCATCACCCTCAGAGTAAGGAATTTCTTCCTAATATCTAATATAATTTTACCCTTTATCCGTTTAAAAACATTACCCCTTGTCCTATCACTACACTCCCTGATAAAGAGTTCCTCCTCATCTTTTCTTCTTAGGTCTCCTTAAAGTACCAGAAGGCCACAACAAATTCTTCCCAAGGCCTTTTCTCCTCCAGGCTGAACAACCCCAGATCTCTCAGCCTGCACTCATAGGAGAGCAGCTCAAGCCCCTGATCATCTTTCTGGCCCTCTTCCAGATCCACTCAAGCAGTTCAATGTCCTTCTTATTTTGAGGGCCCTCACCTGAGCACAATACTCCAGATGGAGTCTCACGATAATGGAGTGGGAAGATCACTCCCCTTAACCTGCTGGCCACACTTCTTTTGATTCATCCAAGGATACAGTTGTCTTTCTGGGCTGTGAGCACACACTGTAGGCTCATTTTCAGTTTTTCATGCACCAGGACTATTAGGTCCTTCTCCACAGGGCTGCTTCCAATCAACTCATCACCCAGCCTGTATCCCTATTTGGGATTGACCCAGGTGCAAGATTTTTGACTTGGCCCTGTTGAACTTCATGAGGCTCATGCTGGCCCAACTCTTCATATTAATACATAGCAAATTAAATGTCTATAAATGCTTTTGGTATGCTTGAAATAAAATACTTAATATGATCTTTGGACGTTCACGGAACTTAAGCTTCTGTGAACAGAAGGCTTGTACTCCGCCTTGAGCAAGATTTAGCATCTACCTTTAAAAGTAGCTTGGAAGATGCAGCTAAGTCTCTATACCTTTCCTTACTACTTTTGCACATGCTGGCATAGAAGCCAGCTGGTTGTACAGAAACTTGGATTAATTTAAAGTGTAAGAAATGGAGCTTAACACAAATGCAGGTAGGACTGAAGTTATTTCTTAACCATGTGTGTGTGGAGGTGTAAGAAAGGTGGCATAAATCAGAGAAGGTATTAACTGAATCCTGAGGTCACAGGGGAAAAAACCTCTATACCTACTGCAGAAGTCTATCGTTGAAGTAAGGTATAATGAGAAACGGATAAAAGAGGGAAAATTATATGGGACTCTACAGAAAACATTCCAAGCTGCCAACCCTAATTAGTGTTTGTGAAATCCCTGACTGTTGCCATGGCAATAAATGTGATACTACAAATGCAGCATTCCGACTTCACAGGATCAAGCAAAGTTGGAAAGGAGCAAATCCCTGTGTAAACATCAATATCGTCAATTAATTAGGAAACACAGCAAGATAAATAATAAGACCCCATGAAAGGTAAAATAATTTGTTTTCTGTCTGCTATATTTGAAAGTTTCCCCAGTATCAAGCATGCCTGTAATTCACTTTCATTCTACAGTTAAGTTTTATCACAGACCACAGTGGAATTTATCATGGAGAGAGTTTTTTAATGCATTACTTAGGAGGTTAAAGACTGGGTTATTTGAGCTATTTCAGCTACCTAAACACGCTTCTTTCTTTAAATGTCACTTAGCTTGTTTATTTATTTATTTGAGATAAAATTCCGCCTACCAAGCCCAGAGTTCTCTGTTCTTTTAAGAAAAAATGATAATCTAAAATGAAGCAGATCAACTTGAGTGCGATCACACGGCATGTGCAGGACAGCCAGGGGATCAGGCACAGCCAGCATGGATTTATGAAAGGCAGGTCCTGCTTGAACAACCTGGTCTCCTCCTCTGACAAGGTTACCCACTCAGTGGATGATGAGGGAAAGGCTAAAGTGGATGTTGTTTGCCTAACCTTTGACAACCATAGAACTCTTCTGGAGAAACTGGCTTCCCATGTCTTGGATGGGTGTACTCTTAGCTGGGTAAAAAGCTGGCTGGGTGGCCAGGCCCAGAGAGCAGTGGTGAATGGAGTTACTTCCAGTTGGCAGCAAGTCACAGGGGGTGTTCCCCAAGGCTCAATGTTGGGCCGGTCCTCTTCAATATCTTCATCAACAACCTGCCCAACAGGACCGAGTGTGTCCTCAGCAAGTTCAGAGACTCTCACCAAATTGTGTGTTGATCTGCTGGAGGGCAGGAAGGCTCTGCAGAGGGACCTGGACAGGCTGGATCAATGGCTGAGTCCAGTTGTGAGGTTCAACAAGCTGAAGTGCGAGGTCTTGCACTTAGGTCACAACAACCCCATGCAGCGCTATGGGCTGGGAACAGAGTGGCTGGAAAGCTGCCTAGTGGAAAAGGACCTGGAGGTGCTGTTTGATAACTGGCTGAACATGAGCCAGCGGTGTGCCCAGGTGGCCAAGATGGCCAATGGCATCCTGGCCTTCATCAGAAATAGTGTGTCCAGCAGGACCAGGGCAGTTATTGTCTTCCTGTACTCAGCACTGGTGAGGTCACACCTCACATCCTGTGTTCAGTTTTGGGCCCCTCATGACAAGAAAGACACTGAGGTGCTGGAGCATGTCCAGAGACAGACGATGGAGCTGGTGAGTGGTTTAGAGTGAAAGTCCTATGAAGACTGGCTGAGGGAGCTGGGATTGTTTAGCCTAGAGAAAAGGAGGTTCAGGGGGGAACTTATTGCTCTCTTCAACTACCGGAAAGGGTTGTAGACAGGTGTGGTGTTGGTCTCTTCTTCCAGGTAACAAACGATAGGACAAGAGGAAATGGCCTCAAGTTGCACCAGTTTAGACCAGTTATTAGGAAAAATTTATTCACTGCAGAGGTTGTCATACACTGGAACAGGCTGCCCAGAGAAGTGGTGGAGTCACCGTCTCTGGGGGCATTTAAAAGATATGTAGATGTGGCACCTGGGGACATGGTTTAGTCGTGGACTTGGCAGTGCTGGATTAACAGTCAGATTGACTGATTTTAAAAGTCCTTTACAACCTAAGTGATTCAGTGATTCTATGAAAATATTAAGCAATGTGAAAAAAATGCCCTTTTTTCCCCCACGGTCTTGTCTCTTGCACGACTTCAGAACCTTGCACTACTTGAGTAGTTTCATTATGCACACATAAGTATCTTGTCATACACATATTTACAGCTGTGTCATGGTTTAACCCCACCTGGCAACTCAGCCCCACACAGCCACGCATTCACTTCCTGCTGCTGTGGTGGGAGAGAGAGTCAGAAGAGTAAAAGGGAGAAGACTTGTGAGTTGATACAAAGGAAGGTTAACAAGAAAAGCAAAAGCCATGGACAGAAGCAAAGCAAAACCAGAAATTCATTCACCACTTCCCATGGGCAGGCAGGTGTTCAGCCATCCCCAGGAAAGCAGGGCTCTATCACACCTAAGGGTAACTTGGGAAGACAAAGGCCATCACTCTGAATGTCCCCACCTTTCTTCTTCTTCCCCCAGCTTTTATTGCTGAGCATGATTTCATATGGCATGGAAAATCCCTTGGGTCATTTAGAGTCGAGTGCCTGGGCTCCGTCCCCTCCCAGCTTCTTGTGCATCCCCAGCTTCCTTGCTGGCAGGGTGGGGTGAGGAGCAAAGAAAGCCTTGGCTCAGTGTAAGCAGTGCTCAACAGTAATGAAAACACCCCTATACTACCAACACTGTTTCCAGCACAAATCCAAAACTCAATCCCATACTACCTACTGTAAAGAAAATTAACTACTGCAGCCAAAAGCAGCAAAAGCTGGAATCACACCCTTCTCTTTAAAGAAAATCCTCGAGTTTGTGGGTTTAGGTCAGAATCTTTATCTCATTTGACATTCACAGTCATGTCAGAATTTCAACTTCTTCTGTAATCAAATGCAGCCAGAACATTGAATATTATAAATATAAATGTAAGAGTGTCTGATTAAAAAAAAAAAAAATAGAAAAAAATTTGCTATAAATGTTTCCATATGGTAAACAAGATTCTTTTACTTTTATTTGACAAATTACTTCATTGGTAATTCTCACAAACATAGGTCTGGAATACAATTCTCAAGTATGTATTTGCTCCTAAGAATTTGATTGATACCCCATTATTCAATTGCTACAGCAGTAGTTTGGCATTTTTGAAAGTTAATCTTTTTTGTCCATTAGTAATTATTGTTTAATCCATATCTTGCAATATTCCTAATGGTTGGTTTCATTAATTTAATAAGGAACAGCTAAATATTTATTTTCTAAATACTATCTAGTTTGTATCACAAAACATGTGATTAACCGTGATTTTGAATAGTCTCATGAATTACTTTTATAAGCAGGGTAAACAAGGTCTGAATACCCAAGTTATTTTGAATTTTTCAGTGCTTTTATCACGTTTACATATAATTCAATACAGTGGCAGCATAATGGAAAGAAAAGGAAAACAAAATAAGAGCATTCACTGGACACCAGCTCAGCAAACAGGTTTTATTCCCAACTCTGTGACTGAGATGCTGTATGTCCTTGGGCATGACATTCTCCTCTTTCTTTTTATTTTGTCTATTTGGACTGGAGCTTCCCCTGGGTGGGTACTGGAGGTGCTAATTAGGGCAGCTAGCAAAATGGGGTCCTGATCTCTGCTGTGGCCTCTAGGTGTTGCTGTAATACAAATAATTAATCAAAAGACATGTTTCATAGAGAGTTGCCAAATTTTCCCAGAACCATGCTTAATTTTATACAGTTAAACTGCTCTCTCCCCTTCCTCAGCATAATTGAAATTTTATCTTTGAATATCGGAGAAATGAACTTGAAAGTGAAAAATAAAAGTAGGGAAGCTCTAGGGAGAGCTTTGACTCACCTCTAGTCACAGTTTCTCATTTTTGGATGCCTTGGTACCAGTCTCTTATTCAAGGATGGTCTCTACCAGAGGAACCTACTATTATATTCCTGAATCAGCTCAACCTTTCACTGCCAGAGTAACCACTGGGCATCACATCCCTTTGCAAGGGCTCTGCCACCAATGTGGTTTAGGAGTATAAGCACACAAGGCACACAGAAAGACACAAGTGCATATGAATTAGATCAGAATGTAGAGTTTTCCCATGTGTAAGGATGCAACTTAAAGCCCTAAAATAATTACTAATTGAGATAATTGTGAGTTTAGTAAGGACAAACTTTGTTTTGGAGGGTGAAAACTCAGACCCTGATTCGGCTCCATCTCAAGGTCTGCATGTTTTGCTTAACAGGGGACTAGTATGCAATACACATTTTCATTATCATAGACAATTTTAAGATCCATAGTTTGATTTTTAAAAAAAGGCATAGAAAAAAACCGCCACAAAACAAAACAGAAAATAATTTGGAAGAGTTTGCCCAATCTCTTGTTTTGTCACGTTTCCAAGGAAGGAGCTGCCAATCCTGCAGCTGCCAATCCTGCAGCCTACCAGAGCACATCATTTGATGTAACCCCCTTGCGGAGGTGTGCCAGAGCCATCAGTACTTATTGCGATACCCGGAATAGTGGCAGATGCCTCCCAAAATTGCATTTGTTGAAAACATGGTTGTAGTCAAACAGTTTTGTCTGGTAGGGGATAATTGAGCCCTCCTGCAAAGCAAAGGCACAGTAAGGTAAAGAACTGGATGCACACTTAAAGAAAAGGATGAGTGATGTCTTCCCGGGATTTACTGACACAAAGGGGCAAAGATGGGATCAGAGCTCTGTCCTCTTTCTAGCCAGAAACAGGTGCTATGAGCCCTGTAGCCATACCCTCTCTTCCTTGTGGCCTCATCAGCTGTGAGTTAATTACAGTCTCTTTATGTCATGGAGGAGAAATACAGTGAGGGGTGAATTGTGTCTCTGCTCTGGTCCGTGTGTAGTTCAACTCTGGGACAACCATGGTCCAACTCTCAATATCTAATTAAGATTGCATAACCAGATACTGCAGGCATGTATTTATATAAAAGCTATTTTAATCAAAAGACTAGCCATTAAATTGCCAGTGTTCTTAAGCATGCTTCACCAATTTTTCCACTTTTAAGACTCAAGTAGACAATTTTTTTAATGTTTTATAAATGATAAAAAATTCACATCAGATTTTAACAGAATTAAGCATACTTATTCAACACACATGGGGCCTCTGAAAAAATGTTATTCAATTTAATAATTTTAATTTACATTGTATATGTACATGAGCATTTCTTTCAACCCACAGGTTAACACCACCAAAAAAAAAAAAAAAAAAAGAAAGAAAGAAAGAAAGAAAAAAAAAGTACTCTGGTTAGTGGAGTGAAGAAACTCTTGAGACACTGTTGTCTGAAATAAAAGCAAGGCACTCTCCCTTAACACCTGATATATTCCTGAATTCTGCCTAGACAAAGGCATGTTCACACTGAGAGAGCTCTAAGAATAGTAGTAGATTTATTCTGCATTAACTCTTTCTTTTACCACTGTGACCTGTCACTGGTTGCACTCTAGGATGAATCAGTGTATTGACGTTGACATGAAGGACAATTCCACAGATGATGGGATCTGGGAGAGTATCACAGCTAAGACTATCTATGGAAGACTGGAGGACACAGACTACGTGAAATCTCACATGGGGCTCTGAACCTGCTACCTCCCACTCACATTCTACTTAATAAATAAACCTTGCTCAACAAAAAAGCAATTTTACTGTACTATGCTGATTTGCCTGAAAATCCTTGGTAAGGGCCCACTCGCAAAAAAGCTCCTGCAAGCCCTCATCTGGCTGGTGCTCAGCACCTGGCAGGATTTGTCCCCAGGTAAAAGTAGTTTCTCAAGGGACCTTGTGTCTTACACAAGGAGACGAAAGCAAACATACTTTCTTCGGATTTTGTGTCTGTATGTTTTTGTATGCGCACATGTGTGTGAGTGTATATATATATATATATATATATGTATATATATATATTAAGTATATACAAAAGCAAATTCAGTCAAAATATATTTATCTTGCTGGTCAGGCTTGTTACAGCAACCTACAAGAAACATTAGCTTCTCCGATATTTAATTATGCTATTATGTTTGCACATAAGCTTAAAAGTCAATACAAAAAGCAATACTTTTCCAAATATTATCTGCAGGTAAACCAGAAATATTAACTATAGTGATTAGAAGTCTGTTTCCCTATTGACACTACTATAAATCTTGATATAAGAATAATTTTTTCATAAAAGCACATCCAAACATAGTAAGTGATAAAATACCAGATTACTATTTGAAAACCATACAGTGACTCAATATCTGGGTTATCCTTTGCAGCAATTAGGCAATTCATTTGGCATCTGTTTGATTGTATAATTTAATTTCCATATAAACAGCATAGTTTAAAAAAAGACAAAAGCTAGAATGTTTAAAGCTAACAAAAGATACAGTGACATCAGGTTGACATTCAAAAATTTCCTTAGCAAAATGACCAACAAAATTTTGACTTAATACAGTGCATATAAAGTTTTTTAGAACTAAATTTTTAAATATTATTTGAATTTAGCAAAACATGAGCAAGATTTTAATATCAAAGTGCTAAACAGTACTGCCTTAGAAGTCACTGCAAATAAACTGTAAAATAACTCTGCTTGTGATTTGACAGATATTTTATATACAAATGGTTAATAAAAAGACACGCGCACACACACACGCACACAAATACAGTTATATACATATATATATATACACATTATATATATGTATATAGTTCTCCAACTGGTGTATCTGAGTCAGTGTGAACACCCCATTTAGTTATCATGTGTAACAGGGCTCCCATGAGCTGGCAGTCATTGCAATAAATACAGGCAAAGCCATTACAATATACCATGCATACAAACATTTATACAAATAAAGACACTATGCAACAAATTATCTCATATTAATATGGCATCAACAGTATAAACATACAAAAAGGAGTACGAACACGGAATGTTTAAACGCAGCCCACTATATCCTTCCTAGCACTTACATTCATACTATTTTACAAGACTTGCTTGTTCTTGAAAACGATCTTCTGTCTGTTTACTAACTAGTCGCTTATGTTAGAAGTCTAAAATGGAACTATCCCTGATGCTGACCCTGTATGCTCCAATCACTACTTACTCGGGTTTCCTTAGCTAAGGAACAACTGAACCACAATTGCTCCCGTGTCTTCCACATACATTTGTCAATAAGTCACGCTACACGGAATCAAGTTCGGAAAACTCTGTCAGGTAAGTTAGTGCATGTAATTTTCTCACTTGATTTCTTCCATTTGTTTTCCTAGTAAAATAAATTAGTTAATAAACGAGACTTAGTAAGACAGCACTTTAAAAAATTGCACTTGAACATGGGAGCTAACAGCCATTGTCATTTTGCTATATTTGATTTGTATGAAATGTTTAATTGAATGTACTTTGCTAAAAAAAGTGAATTTTTGTTTCGATTGTGCTGATGTATGTGCCCTTGATGCAGGAAGTATGCTAAAGGTATCCTCACAAAACACATACTACCCTGGCAAACAACTATTTGCTGTTCTTGTTTTCAAACACAGCTTCTACAATTTTATTCCTCATAGACCATGAGGTGTTAAACAACAGATTTAAAACAGTCATGTTAACCTTTTACTGCTGCTGGGATAGCATTGTCCAAAAGTGCCTTAATAGCCATTTAAAAAACCCAAATCACACAAAAGAAAACAAAGAACACAACCCCAAACCAGTAAGCCAGTAAGTTTCAGGCCTCAGGTTGTAAGGACAAAGCGCCAGAAAAGACCTCATTTTAGACTCAGAGCTGCTTTTCTGTTAAGTGAGGGCAGAAATGTTAGCTGTAAGTCACGATCCATTTGCCTGCTCTGGTGGGCGTTTGCCTCTCAGGAGGGTGGTTTGACTCAGAAGGGTAAGGTGTCCAGAAACAGCCTGTCGACAATGGAAGGGGCTGGCACCAAATCTTCCAGTTTCAGGTAAAAGATGCGCTGCAGTCCCAGTGTGCAGAGAGAACGCAAGTCAGCCAGAACACCCAGTACCTTCTCTGCAGACTCAAGTGGTTGTCCTTTGTTTTGGCAACTGAAAGTTAAGTGATCTTTCAAACTGCTTGTGATCTTGTTGCATAGCTCTTCCACTTTCTTTGGTTCTTTTAATCCATGTCGTTCTGCAAAGCGAGAGAAAAATACACATCAGCATCTCTAGCACAAGTGAAGACAACTCACTTTCTTCGGCGTAAGCCAGAGCCATACTCTGAAACTCAAAGCAAAAAGTGCTTTGAAAGTGTAAGATTTTTCAGAACAGCTGGGGTTATACAATGTCAGTGAACCTTTCTGCCATGCAAAATAAGAGACAGCCAAGTTCTTTTTCTCTTTAGCTGCTAAAATAGGCAACGGAGATACTCAGTTATGATTGCAATTTTAGTACAAGGAATCCAAGCATCCTGCATATCTGACATAATTTTTATGATATGAGACAGAATTAATTGGGTGATTTTCCAGCAAAACTATCACAGGAGGTGTTTTGGAGATTTCCGTGCTTCCCCACCAGTTGTGAATGCTCAATAACTATGGCAACCATTATTTATTCAGTGAATTCAAGTGGCGATCGATATCCTTAGCCAGCTCCATCAGTGCCCAGCCTAGAATTCCACCAGGAATTTGCAGACACTCTTGTAAGAAACTAAAGGCACCTTACTACCCTTTGTTATTTTGATCAGCTGCTGCTTTTTAGTTTATTCATCTTTAAAAGCTCTAAGATAAAAGAAGCCTGAAAGTTAACTATTTTGCTTTGAGTGAGCAAAAGTGAATGGCTGCTGTGTTACCCATTGCAAAAAAAACTCAGCACTCCTAAAATGAAGGGGAGCTGGGGTTTGTTCCCCTTCAAATACCTTTTTAAAACACTTCAATGATGTTAAATGCATTCCCAGTTCTTTAAGCACAAGTATAATGAATCAGATTTGTGGTTCATTAAAAGCAGGCTCTTTACTTGGGAAAGAATCCTGTGTTGTTTGCTATCAAGGTTTAGTGGACATATTGAAATAACAGAACAAACAAAATTCAGAACAAAAATCTCAAATTTGTGATGTGTTCATTTGCCTTTGACTTTGAAATTCACTGGTAAGAACTGGCTTCACAGCAAAGTCATAAGAATTTACACATGAAATAGAACTGTGCCAGATAGGGTAATCTAAGAAAATGCATGTTATATTAATTTAAATCAATTAGACATATAAAACAATGGCAGCAGTGGATGAGGAGTAATTGTGGCAGTTCTCTTGTTTGATGCATTTGAAGTTGTCTCCTTCCCTGGCCCTCTCTCCCATCCCTGGAAGCCACCAGCCACATTGTGCTCATTGTTTCCAAGCCTTGTTCCTCTATGCCAGGAGGAGCAAGCAATAGGAATGTTTTTTGCCTGTCCCCTAACAAACAGTGAAAAGAGTACAGTTTTCTTTACTTCTAGAAGCAGGAGTAATGCCTGCACCAGACACAGTGGTGCCTTGCCCAGGCCTGTGCACGTAAACTCCTTGCTGCCTCCCTTCACCACCTGTTTTGGCTAGGTGCTCTTTACAAACCAATAAAACAGAGAGGATTCAATGAAGGCAGTCATAATATGTAAAGGTCTAGTTTTCCACTGATATTCATCCATTTTACACTTTTTTTTTTCAACTGTACTTACTTAGGCAGATTTAGCTTCCGAATAATACTGGTCTGGGATCAGAATCAGAGGTGTGCAGACATGTACGTCTCTGCCCAGAAGCTACTGTGCTCTATCATTTAAGTACCATCAATCTGCCCTGTCGTTTTACAGCAACACTCGTCCAAACAGTGGCATCTGCTTTAGACATCTTTTTCACCTTGCAGGAATTAAAAACCCTAGGTATTCTAAGTGCCTTGTTTACATTAAAACATGAGAAGTCAATGAATATTTAAAGCCTTTCCAGTAAATGGTGTATAGTGTAATTATGTAAGCCTTAACTATACAGGTCACTGAGAGTAAATACTTAGGCAGATTCTGCCATTAAAAATCTTGGCAGATAAATATTTTATACAGGTTGGAAAAGCTGCAGGGCTTTTTTTTTTTTTTTTTTTTTTTAACCACTAGCCTACTGAGAGAATCTGCAGGACATTAAATTAATCTTGCAGTCTTTGAAGAGTTCCCATCTTTTAATCTGTTTTGTGTCCTAGCTGTGTAAGTAAAGATATTTTTATAGATCTAGGCAGCAGAAATACTAGAATGGATCCCAAACCCAACTACAAATTAGCAGAGCACATTTTTAAACCACTGCCTCAGTAGGTGTGTACCTTGCTGCTGAGTATGGAAAATTAGCTCTGGCTCTGGAGCATGCAGCAAATTTATTAACTTTTACAGCCACAACTAAACAGCCTGTCTTCCACTGACAAGTTCGGAAGGTTTCATGAACAAATTGTGTCTTTGGTAAATAGCCATGAAACAGACTGATGCAAAACATTATGCATGCAAAGATTATTGTGTCAGTAGTCTTATCTTACATAACAAAATCATGGAAGTTCAGAATTAACAGATACTTTGTCCTTAACCTTTGTCCTTAACCTTTGTCCTATGGCCCTCCACTGCCATAATATTAAAGCAGCCACTGACAAACCAAACTGTCCTCTCTCCTGCGTGAGTTGCCATAAGATGGCTTTTGCTACTTACAAATCTCTACAAATGTTAATTTCTCATGACTGGAACTGCCTCAGGGATGGCCAAAGCCATCTATATGAAAGCCTTTCTGCTGCCATTTCAGTCTCTGGTGTTAGTATCCAACTAGTTTATGAAGAACATACTTATCTAAGAAATACCTCCTTTCCTTGGTAGACTTGAGGAGTCTTGGTCCTAATTTACTCATAGATTTAAATTTGATAGGGTTCAAATAACATGCTTGCTCGCCTTTTCCACATGCCCAGTCCTGTTTGCACAAAGAAAGACCCACACTCTTTCTTTTGCAATCTAGAGGGAGCAGCACCAGGCACCTATTTTAAATGTGTGCAGTGGCACTGAAGCCAATGCTTTTTTTTTTTTTTTTTTTTTTTTTTTTTTTTTTTTTTTTTTTTTTTTTT
>NW_020955389.1:1578007-1674448 GCF_003031625.1 Empidonax traillii | reverse complement strand
AGCTCATCCCAGCAAACTGAACACAGCAAGTTTTTTACACCTCTCTCATTTTCCCGGGGAGCTCAATGTGATTCTGTGCTGTCATTATGCTGATCAGGAAGAAAGCAAAAACGCAGGAAAATTTATCACCAGCTGTGCTAATTTCTCTTTCCCTAACTTCTGACACAAGGTAGATCGTGGTAGGGTTAGGCAGACTGAGCACTACGTTTGTGGGAAATGCCTCTCAAAAAGTGCAAATACTTCAAAGAGCTTGAGTACCTCCAAGGCCCCTGGGCTTTTTGCTTTGTCTCAAGGTGCCTCACTTTTAGCCCTAATTTATTCTGAGGTGTCAGTCTGACCAGAAACGCAACTGAATAACTCTGCAGACTAAAAATAGAACTCTTAATTGTCTCGGTTTCAATGTAGTTACATGATTTTCTCTTCCCCCTTCACAATCCTCTTCCCCTTCTACAACTCAAATAAACACAAGGCTCGGTTGCCTACAGCTTTCTGGTTGTCTCGTGCACACACTGTTGCGCAGGAGGATTGCAACTCGGCACATCCAAGAATCTCCTTTCCTGTAGCAATCTGGCCCATATTTATCCTGCCTAAGTCTCAGGCACTTCGCAAGGATCCCCAACCTAGACGCACAGACTTCTGAAGCTCCCCCTAACATCACCGGAAAGATAGGCATTTTTAGACTGTTACAGTTTTAGGTGGATGAATCATCTGCTGGAGGTGCCCTGTATTCTCCATCAGCTCTGCGAGGTACCTAAAGTCAGGTGAGCTGGGTGGCCACACAGAACACCATAGTTCTCTCCCTCCTTTGAGAAAACCACAGTGTACCACAGAGACTGCTGGTTGCTGTAGAAAGAAAGAGTTCTTGCCTCAGCGAAAGGTGGGAGTGAAAAAGGAGGAGTGAGTACTTTGACGCTGACAGTATTTCCCTCAGCTAAGTGGCGGGGGGAAGGCAGACAATGCAATCTGGAGGGGTTTTTTTATAACTAGCTCTCCTACACTCCTCCAGTCTGCCACCTGCTATGTAGACCCAGCACATGAAGCACCCACAGCAGAGGATATCCTGGCAAGAGGACTGAAGGATATTTGCTGCTGAAGAGTAGGTAAGCCCCTCTTCCAGAGGGAGGCTGGACAAATTCATGTTCAGAAGGAACTGCAGCAGCCAGACTCTTTTTTAGCCACACTGGACTCATTACTATTTCTTGGTATGACTGATGGTGCTAAAAATTGTGTTTGTAAACTGGAACGGAAAGCCCAACAGCAGGAAGACAAACACAAACTCATAATTAATTGAAACCTCACAATATTCTTCAATGGTCTCGTGCCAGTGTAACAAAGCTTTAAGAGTGTGAATTAGCCCAATATATACAGTGGTTCTGGGCTGGACTGCAACACACTTAAAATAAAACATATGCTGAAAGGGCTTGGCTGAATGAGGGCTAGAATGCTCTGTACTCAGCAGCATCCCACTGAGAGTGTCAAGTGGGCAAAACAATAATAGTTTGATGTGGATAGAAAAAGGACGGGGCAGAGAGGAAAAGCAAATCGACGAGAGAGAGAGAGACTGAGGAAAAAAAACAACACTAGCAGTTCTAGAGCAGGCAGAAATCAGAGTGTGCCCTTGAGATGATCTGCAGTGGACTCTCAGTCTATACTTTCACACTATTAGAAAAAACCTGTAAACCAGAGCATAATAAGTGGTGATTTGGAAAGTTAAGGAAGCATTTTCAAGTATAGGCTGAGCTAACATTTAGTCATCTTCAACACTAACAGTCCAGCATGTGGTTGTGCAGGAACACTTGTGATCCATAAACACACTAAACTGATAGAAATTGTCCATGTGGAACTAATGACAGAACTTGTCCCAAGATGACCAGCACTTCCTTTTTATGTTGGCACTCTTCTTCAGCTCATTAGATCCTACATACCAACAGAATAAGTGATCCAAAGAAAAAGAACATGACAGAACTAATTTTCTTGCTTTCATGGGGATGTGGGGGTGAGCGTGTGTCCTAACTACATTCCTCTGGGTGATACTTTGAGTGACACTGATGTGCTCTGGAGGAAGTTGTGTCCAGCCTTTCTTAACCAGCTGAAGGAAGTAAAAAAAGAGAAGAGAGACAGAGAGAGGAAGATACTAGAGGAGTACCTTAAAGTAAAAAGATGAGTTTTGGCACTACAGAGTTTTAAGTTAACTGTTTACAAGACACAATAAACCAGATGTCACTACTTTCATTCTGGGTGCTTTTTCAAGCTGGTGTCTTATCTGAGAAGACTCAAAAATTCAGCAGCAATCTGACATAATGCATTTCCTTTTAGGTAACATACTACAGATTTCTGGAAAATATAAAATAAATAGAAAAAGCACAAATATACAGAGTCTCTAATGATTTATATAATGCAAAATAATATGCATTCCTTTAGTTTTACTCAAAGCAAATAGTGTGGTGAACTAGTGAGTCCTGTGATACTCACTAAGTCTCTTGTCGTTCTCTTCAAAATAACTAAACAGAACAAATTACCATATATGCCTATAACCATGCATCCTATGCTGTCATCTGCAGCTGTGGTTGAGATAGGAAGTGGAGCTTTGCAGCTCCAAACAAGTCAGCAGGGTTAATTAAAGGTTCCTGGAACTACTGGGGCTGTTACTGGGGAGACGATTTGACATCCCAAAATGAAGAGAACAGCCTTCAGTATATCTTGGGATACTGGGAACAGTGGAATGTCTTTTAGTCTCCAAAATTGAATTTCACATTTATTCCCTCTTCCTTCACTGGGAAACAGATGTTAGTTCTCCCTGTCATTCTTGCAGAATAGAGAGAGAATATGCCAAAGAGAATGGTGACTCCTCTCACTTTTCTCCCTCAGCAAAAACTGCCAATGACTAGTATACAAGAGGGTTTGTTTTCTTTGTTTGGACCATGGACAGCACCCATGAAATCAAGAAGAACAAACAGGTAATTATTCCCAGAAGCAAATTCTCTTTATCTGGAGAGACAATTCTTGAATTTGATGCCGTCTAAGATACTGTACAGTATTAAAATAGGCTATGATTATTATAGATCACAGGGTTATTGTCTGTTCCTATTTTTGGTTAAACCATCAAGTCATGAACAGCTTCCTAATGCAAAATAAGAACTGGAGCAATCTGTGTAATAATCAAGAAAATTTTGCTCAAGCCAGGATTTTTGTTTTACTAAAGGATTTTTGTTGTTACTAAAGGCAAACAACTAGATTCACAAAACAGAGCTTTCCTGTTCCTTCCTACCTCTCAGCCTAATTACATGGATATCCATATAGAACATGGGAGATCCATGGTCACATTCCCTTCCTGTTGGAATCAGATCGGAGACTGGGCCTTGAGTGTCCCTCTGAGCACCAGCTTGTCCCCAAATCATCAGGCATAACAGCCATTCTGCAGCCCGTGAGACATATCAAGTTGTCTTAAGACAAAAGACAGTGATAATTCAATAGTCAGATATTCCATGTTCCTCGAAAAGATCGCTCTCTTGGTCTGACTCACAGAAAGGACTCGAACTAGGTTCTTCTAACTACCCGTTGCCTCCAACAGTTCACTACAGGAGAAAAGAGTACCTTCCCCAGAGCTAAAGAATGGCACCTGGAACACCCATGTAAATCTAAGCCAAACCTCAAAATGATGCTTAAAAATGTTCAACATTTTAGATTTTTTCTGGTTTCAGATTTCCAAATTTTCTCTTTATTATTTTCTCTCTTTTGGTGGGACTAGCTGAAAACCAGTATATGGCTTGTCATACTCAAACCACAGGAAGGAGGCAAGAAGCCATTTCTCATTCTGGGATGCCACACCAGAGGCAAACTTCCAGTCTTTCCTGAATAAGAAATTTCAACACATTATTAATAGAAAGTCTCAAAAGAACCCTGCCCAGCAGCACTTTGTGGTGTAGTGTTCTCTTAGCCATAATCACCTGATTTCCTCTTATAGTTTTGTTTTTTTTTTTTTAAATATCGTTCATCATTATACAGTACCACCCCTTTTCAGGTGACCAAATTTGTGGCTGAGTCCCTAAGTTAGCTAACTGCCCTTGGACATCTGAAACCTCTGAATATGTCACTAGAGCTTTGGTCTAATTTAGATCACATGAAAGTATACGCTGTCCTTAAGAGCAAATCAGTAGAGAGATACCATCCTCATGAAATAAAAGAATAAGCAGAAAAGTACATTAATTTTAAACACCATCTTATACAGGTGAGAAAATCAAGAGAAGATTAACAAATACAGTAAATTCTAAAACTTTTATGTACAGAAAGAGTCTCCTTTTAAAGGCACAGTTGCTTCCATCTGTTTAGAAACTTTGGGAAGACCAGCACAATATAGCAAACTCCCGGAAGGCTTATGATCAAGGAAAGGAAGAAATGTGGGCTATTACCAATTAAAACCTATTTCTAATTATCTTAGGGTGACCTGAGCCAACCACTGGAAAACTTCTGGCAAGCAAGCAGTGTCTAACTGAACAAATTACCATGTTAAAACGGTGCATGGTTTTGTAAGGAGAGTAAGTTTTTGTCCTACACATTCATTTTTTCTACATTCACTTGGCTTGCTGGCAATTCTGTTCATCGACCTGCCTTCTTTTGGTTTCCAGGAAGATAGCCAAGAACACACTACCTATGTCTATCGGAAAAAGACATATCTAATATATAGTAAATTATCTAAATCATTGATACGTGCTGTATATATTGGAGCATATATGCCTGCATGAGCATATGCATGTATGAAAACATATATGGAGAGAGACAGAACCTGTCCTTGATTTAGAGATACCTAAATGCATACACATACATAAATACTTTATATATGTATATCAGTGTGTATACACATACATGTATGTATTTATAATACATATATGTAAATAGGTGTGAACATACGTCAGGGGATGTTTATATACAGGAGTAAAAATATTAATTGGGAATGTTCTTTTTCACTTTAATGTACTACTCATTTCAAAAACTTTTTATACAGGGTAAAGCCAACTTCAGTGAGTTATTCTGATCCTATATGTGTTATCAAAGAAAATAGAATCTGGACCTTAAAGTACCTTTTCCAACTGCAGGAGGAATGAACAGGAATTAATCAAAAGATTGAAAATGCTTTTCTTAAGAAACAAAGAGTTACACGCATACACTACCCTTCACTAAAATGCAGGAAGGAAGCATACCATGCAAACTTTGAAGCCAAAATCTTGGCCCCACAAATGTCATCAGGAATTGGTCAATTTTAGGTTTTATATTTGTCACTGAACATTTTATTTCAGTGTTTCCCCAGCATTATCTTGTGCTGCGTAAAATGAAGACTGCGTTTGGCATTGTTGAGCCCACTGCCTGAAAAGTGGTGGATGCCTGAAATGCAGATGGAAATCAATATCTATCCCAGTGGAGCTTATAGTATCCCTGGGAAGATCCAGCTCAGGGCACACTGAAGCCCTGTCTCACAATGATGACATAGTTGCACCGTTGTACTACCAGCTTTTCTGAAATGACTATGAGGCTCTGTGTAGAGACAACTGCTGCTCCAACTTTCCCTGTGTGCTTGTCAGACACCCTCAGTCCCATCTACTCCTGCTGCCACCAGCTATGCCTCTTCAACTGCAAGAAGCCCAAGGTATGCAGTGTGCACCTTCAAGTGGCTTTGTTGTTTCAGGAATGAGAAAATTACACTTTAAAAAGTTATGCTCCCATGTTTTGCACTCACTGGCCAGATTTGGCAGATTCTGACATTAGCTTCCTGCTGTTCACCCCAGGAGGCAGAAGGGGTGATACGGTCACATGCGCACCTAAAAGCTTTAGTACAGCCGCAGAATATGACTTTTTTCTCACTATTCTCTGATTTTCTCTTCGGAAAAGCAGTGTGTGGAATACCTGGGGTAGCCTGGCTACCAAAAGGAGCCTGCCTGCCACATGAAGCAGTTTTTCTGGTCTAGCTAGCTTGCTGAGGGATGAGCTATACTAGCTGTATGGCTTCTAGCTCTTGAGCTGCCTTGATATAAGTATTCCTACACATAAGACCTAGCTCTGGGCATTTCTTTAGGCTTTTCTGGGAATTCAGCAAGTATTTTGAATATTTTTGTACGAGCCACACGATTTGCTTAGAAGCAGTTTGTTTTTTAGAGGCTATTCCAAGAAAACAATGAAACCGCAAAGAAATAGTTAGATTGCATTTTAATAGGGGTGTCTGATAGTCACCTCTATTAAAGACTTTGTTAATAGAAAGTTTCAGACTCTAGTGCTTTGCTTTAATGGACATTCAAGCAATTTCAGTTAATTTAGCTATATTCAGGGTAAAGTGAGTATGATTTTTAAGTATTAGAATGACCACTCTGAAATCATGGATTAACAAAGGAACACTTACCTGTAATCATAGTTAGAGCTGATAGACTTGCTAAGGCTGGGATATCAAGGTTAAGGCTCTTTAAGTTTAAGGAAAAGTCTTTAATAGAGTCGAGCCACTCCCCAAATCCACGAAGGCACTGAAGTCTATGAAGCACGAGTCCATTGCAGAATACAAACTTGTCCTCAGCAGTATCAGACCTCAAATAAAAACAATTGAAAAAATTATAAATGCATCTTCTACTTTACAGCAAAGTGCATAACCAGTATTGAAGCATCTGTCATTTAAAATCCAAAGCATATTATCCTGAGACATATGTGGGCATTCACGTTTGACAATGTGCTTCTCCCTTGGGGCCAAAGTACAACAAACAAGCTTCTATGATTGCTTACTTCGTAGAGTTATAAGCCCGAGGTTAGCTGTAGCATGTGGTGTAGACTGTCTAATTAGTTAAGATTTTGGTCCTGCCCAAAGGCATAAACAGAGAAGACATTTTACATTAAATACTGTATGCTTGAACCAAAGGAATACTAAGTGAGTGCATTTTGAAATACGAAACTAATAAAAAGAGAGACTTCTCAACTCTCAGCATTTACTTAGTATCATCTGCATTTTTCAGATTGTAAAAATTGATGAGGAAAAAACAATGGAAAATGCATGAAATAATGCACCACAATACACATAACAGCTTTAACTCTTTTATGTGAAAAGCTATGTGTAAGAGAGAAATTACAGCCAAGCTCTCCTCTCCTTCCCCTCTCCATGGCCAATATCCCCGTTAAAGAACACATGCAAAGGTCATTTTCAACCTAAAGAAACAAAGGCTTAATTTAAATCACCAGTCTGCAATTTTTGCCAGTCCCTGAGAGTGTTTTTGGGCAAAGTGTCTTAACTAGTGCTAGACTGACAAATAGCTTCTTGCTCTACTAAATGACTTGGCATTAAGAATTAAACCAATCTGAACAAGATTTTAAATCATCTTCAATCCTTTCAAAAGGGACAAAGATGTGCATGTGTAAAAGAATGGGGAAAAGAAAAAAGCTTTCACACTGAAGGTGCTTTCCTATAGTTCATACTTATGAGTATGAAGCACACTTGCTCAGAGAGTAATCAATTTTAATTACGATGTAAGAAGAATATGGGGGAGATCAAATAAAAAGAAGCACATTAGTGAGACCTATGCTCTCTTTCTAAATCACCTTGATTTGCAGCATATAACAAATGGAACACACTTTGGAGGCAACATTGCTGGGTTTTTTTTGCTTTTTTGGTACAATTAACAACGTTCAAAGATAGTGCCATATTAATTCCTTAAAAATATTTAGATGGATGATTTTTCACATCACCTTAAGATGAAACGAAATAAATAGTTACCTGATGGAGAGTCTTAGTACAAACAGCTCCAAAAAAGCTGATTCTATGAGTAATGTCTGATCTTCTTTTGGGAGGTCAGTAAATCCTGGGATTTTTTCTGCCCAGCCTCTAGTTATGTCAATGGAGGCAGTCAGAAGATTATAGAATTGTTGTACATGTTCTGCATCTGTGCCTGCAGCAGCCTGATCAGTGGAACAGTACTAAAATGAAAGCCACAGAAAGCAACGTTATACGCATTTAAGGGCATTCTGTGAAACATACAGCATTATTTGCCCGACAACATTTCCTTCTGTGGCAAAGCTGGTATTATTAACAAAGACATAAAAAGTAGGTCTACATCTATCTGCTTATTTGGCTACCTTGGGGCATTTCGCTATTCAGATATATATTGCAAAAATATTTCCATGTATATAGAAGTATTTTCAAATTTATAACTAAAATATAGTATCACGTTTTAGAAATACCTACATGCTATTAGTAAACAGAAATAAAAACCTGGTGGGTAGGATAATTTGCATCACAATAGAAGAGGAACATTATTTGGCTTATTACAATTAAACACTTTTCCCATTGATGAATTTGTCCTAGCATGTCAAAAATGCAGATTTCTTCCAAAACCTCTCAAAGTGCATTTTATCTGACAGTGATAGAGACACATAGGATAAATCATGTTTTATCTGACACATGCAGCATTGCTTAATTTGAATACAGAATTGGTTCAAAGTAAACCAGCTGCCCATATCACATCTTTTCCTTCAAACTGAAGCATCTGAGGCTCAGCAGAACCTATTATCTTGCTTATGTGGCCATAACTCTTCCTGGCTACCATCTGACAGTCTCAGCTTGTTCAACTTCCCTGTGACCCTCTGACAGTTCCCTCCCCACTATCTCCTACTTCATCACCAGTGGATCCTTGTCACTCCTATGACACTGCTCTCCTCTTTCTTGGCAGAAAATACGAGAGCTTCCGTGGCTTGGTCTGATTCTGTGCTTGGAAAGCACTGCTGGTTTTCTGAGCAGGTGATGAATAGTGTGGCATTCATTCTAACAACAACCTCACCATCAGACATCCAGTGGGTTAGTTCTGGGAGAGACTTCATACCCACTCTCTCACAGGGACTCAGCCAAAGAAAGGTTAGGGTAGTCTCCATGGCTGAAAGTGTGAACACCCTTTGGAAACAACTTCCCACATGCAGTTAGGGCTTGAATCCACCATCCTTAAGGTCACTCTAGCAACTCCCCAAGCCAGAGGGGAAGCAGAAGGACGCACAACTCTTTCCCAAACAGTAACAGTGGGCTGGCAGTCTGGGAGGACCTTATTACAGCCATGCCACTTGGGCTGCAGATATCACCCAAGTTGCTAACTGCAACCCAAGAGTCGCCTCTGCGCAGGACAGAGAGTGGGGGGCAGCAAGCAGAGGCAGCTGCCTCTCCAAGCTGGAGCTGGTTTCTGTTGGCAAGTGAGGGATAGAGGACACAGTGTCAGAGTTACTGACTGACTGGAGAAGCACAGCAATCCTAGAGACCTCTTGCTGCATCTGGGGCACCAGTACAAGTCCTTAGTGACTCTGTTTCGCTTATCCAGCACTTACAGCACGAGTTTCTCATGGTAAGCTCCAGCTCACATGCCTAGTCAGCTAGTGAAACACGTGCAACCCTTCTTCTAAAGTACATGTGGACACAAATTCTGCCCCAGCTACTCCAAAGGATCCTGTGACAGTGAGGCAGTTAGAGGGCACAATACAGAGAATATGGGGAGCAGGGGTAGAAAATCTGTATGCTGCATATTTTATGTGTTCGGTGCCCCACCTAACTGGAGCAGTTGAGGGTGCTCAAGCAGCATGAACCAACTACTCCTGGCACTGAACTGCAGCAAGATGCACTGAGATAATTAGTGGGTAGAAAAAGATAATTTGATTTTTCAGAGACTATGCATGTTCTGGTCCCTCTTAAAGTGAAGCTGCAGAGCAAGCCTCAGTGGTGTTCATTTTGACTCTGGGACATAACGCTTTGCTGTGCCTGACTGACCTATGGCTCCTTCTTTCTACACAGCGAAACCAAACAGGCTGATGGAAACTCCTGCCTCACCATAGGTACTGCTAAGGCAAGACACACTTTTGATACTTTGAGCAGTAACAAGGAAGGAAAAAAAAAGGAAAAGAAAAAAGATACTATCCATTCTGAGTGGGATCATTCCAAATACAACTCATCACAACTCAGCATAATTATGCCAAGTGTTAATTTGTTCCCAGTATTTATAAAACATTCCTTTAGCAAAAGTAAGGCAAAGTTTTAACATTTTCTAATGAAGCTGAATGCTGCATTATGTTGTTTAACTGTGAATGCTATGGTATGGTATGCCCTATGTAGAACACTGAATTAAATGAAATTCATCTAATAAAATTATAACCTGTATTTGTTATTATAGTCTAGCCCATGAGAGCAATTTTAGAAGAAAGGTAAAAAATGACATGGAATTGTATAATTATTAGCTGCTGCAATACATCACCACTCACTACAAAGAGTTAGCACTTACAAAGAATAGTTAAAATAAAATATTTTTTACTTGTAACAGACTTATGAGGATATAAGTAACCATGAACAATACATATGGTTCAGTTTTATGCACCAAAATCTGTGGGGTTTTTTCCACGAGGTGATATTTGACCTAACTTGTGACCAAGACAGCTGGTAAGCCTGCCCTTGGTCAGGAGGCCACAGCACGGAAGGGTTACTATCTGCTTTTCTAAACCTGCCCTGTGCAAATTGGAGGCAAACTGGGAGAAAGCCAGAAGACAAAGCTCTGCCTCACTCGCTTCCTCAGAACTCCTTTGGGAATTAAATGAAATCTGACTGTTTCTTAAGGAGGGGTTTGAATGTGCAGCAGGCAACATTAACTTGTATGTTATTTCTAAAGAAATTTGAAAAGCCCAATGTTGGGAAGCCCGGTAGCATGACCTAGCTCTACCCTTTGCCTGCTTTCATCAGTCCTTCATCGGCGGCTGCAGCTGCAAAAGCCCAACAATAACTTCCCTGCTAAGAGGAAAAGCTATGCTCGTTTTTCCGAAAGCCAAGATACATGTCTAATTTTGTGACTGGGGAAAGAGGGATTTTTACCTCTTCCCTAAATGCTGCACTCCTCCTCTGAAAAGGCAACATTTCTATTTAAGCTGGTGTCTATTCTGCATGAATAAGAGTGGTAAGGTGTAGGGTCTGTTTCTCATCTCACTTACTTAAAAGTGTAAACTCAGGGAATTGTACTAGTAAATAGGCGTGAGACCGGACTACGGCCCTTGGCAATTGCCTTTTGAAACCAAGTACCTAAATATACCACTGCTCTGGACTGGTAAGTTAAAACCAGTGCTGAGATGAAAAGCCATGTTCTGCACAGAATTGCTTCCAATATGTTTTGGCGAAATTTCGTAGCTTATGTAATTTACTTTTTATTTTAGATGGGGTTTTTTTTTGTTTTTTTCGTGTATGTCTCTGTGTGTGGTTTTTTTGGGAGGAAAGGGATACACATTTCTCTCTCAAACTTTTATCAATATTTTTAAGACAGTCAAGACACTACAGCTTGTAAACATGAAGACCATGCTAAACATTAAGGTCATATCTGCAGAAGTGTCAGGACTGATTCCGAAGCCAGGTTTCCACATCTGCCATTTGCTTGCTCAGCAGGGTCACAGCCTAACTGAACATGCCGTAAGTTAGTCTTTACAGGTACACGATTACTCTTTGAAGGAATTTTTTGGCATTGCAGTGTGCTTATGGTATGTCTTATTTAGTTAATCTTGTTTTTTATGCAGCATTTGTTTATGATCTCCCCTAACTTTTCAAAATAAGTATAAGGGTTTATGAAAAACCTTTAGAATCTATTAATTTCTTGTAGAATTATTTTGGTGTTTTCAGGACCTCTGGGCATAACAGACTATTATATATTTTATCATAAAGAAGAACTTAGATATTAATATGTTCTAACAGACAATCATACTTAATCTTTTAGCTACCAAGACTAAATTAACATCCTGCCAATCATATGCTTCCTGTAATGTCCAACAGAATTGTCTGACAATTAAATCTATGGGCTGTTTTCATTAACAGACAAATAATTACTTCAGGGCAAAGAAAAAAGTCACATAGAAATACATAGTTTTCATTCAGTTTTTTGTAAATGCAAAAGAACTTTATATCAATAACTGAAAAAAACCCTTAAGGTTAGATGCTGCTTTCTTGGCCTGGGCTTATATATATCTCCAATTCTGTGGAACCCAGCAGATTGCTGTCAAAGAGCAGAGATTGTCACACACCTTAGTATTAGCAGAATGACCCCTGAGACATTCTGGATCAGTTCAGGTACATGGAAATTTGGCTAATGCATTCTACCCCTAGAAGGCTGTCAGAGGCTGAACAGCTAGATTCTTAATAATAACTTGGAAAATTATATGATTTAATACTTACATATTAGCTTGAAGGAAGTACATTACAGCATGCTTAAAATTGCTAAATTATATATTTAAGTATAGTCTAAAGTAGAATAATGTAATTTTTATATAATTGCAATCAAATATATTTTAGAATTAAATATTACTTAGCAACAAGTGATAAATGGCCAATGTATTTATTGTCTGAGTATAGCTGCTATTTTTTACAGTCTCATATGTAATCATATTTCATTAAGGGGAAAGAATTTGATCTTGTTTTTCCTTAGCTCCATTTTTTCTTTTCTAATATCTGTGTGCCTAAAAACTACATTTAACAAGCCATTTCAATGTCCTGTATTTTAAAAATCATAAAATATTTTTTTCAGCTTTCGAAATATTCCACGAATATTTAAATGGTGACTATGATGCATTAAAGAACAAGGGTACATAAATATATAAACGCTGGTAAAGCTTCGCTGAGATATTTTTTCAGAATTTTAATTTTAAAAGGTTTTTTTTAAAAATATGAATTTAACTGAAGAAATACTCATGCTGGCATATCCAAAGCCAATTCTGGTCCCATTTAAATAATGGCAAAATTCATATTGATTTCAGTAGAAATGGTCCTATCCATCCATGTCCTATCCATTCCACAGCCCTTATATTTGAATCTTAGGGAAGTACTATTAAATTTTAGCCTTCAGAACCTGGAAGTTAGGATATTGGACATATGAGTACTGCCCCTGAGTTTGGTAGATTACTCAGTCTCATCGCTAGTGTTTTGGCACAGCCTTTTTGCAACAAAAATGCTCTATTTATCCACGTATTTTTGCTTTCACTCGCCCATGGAATATACTGCAGATGATTTTGTGATTGAGATCCTCACAGTGAACAGTTACTAACACTAATTTCTACTGCACTTCCTTTCCCCTCCTTTCCTGTCCACCTGTCACAAAAAGACAATGACTGGCTAGACCAATTTCTACCCTCATCCAAATTTCACACTTAATTTAATTTTAGCAAAACCAGCCGACAAGTAGAAATGCAGTTCACAAATCATTTCTAAGCAGAAAGCAAACAGTGAAGGAAAAGTGAGACGTACTCTTGAATAGTCAAGCTCCCTGGGCGTGGAGTCGGTTAAAGCTCGTACAAGGGCATTCATCATGCTGATGGGAGGAGAAGGTGGGGAGGGCTGGGAGGGTTCTTGCTGTAAGGGGCTCTTTGGTTTGGAAGGCAGTCGACCTCTTCTCCCTTTCAGGCTGTCGGTACGGACAACTAGGGGGAGAAAAACCCAAGGGAATCAATTGTGAAGATACCAGCAAACAATGCATCAGAATGAACACCCTGCTTTTTTTTTACGGTAGCCAGTACAGCAAAAATAAGGGTGGTTCTCCAGTTTCAGCACATGCTCTTGATGCCTTTAATTGCAAAGGAACACAGATGACACCAAAACTGTGTCAGACCTATGACTGTAAGTAGCAATGTAGCTGCTCACTGAAAGCCCAACTGTGTTCCTGGTGTCCGTGCTTTGCTTGCAGCATGTCTGTGTGCTTGTGTATGTATGCCAGTAACATTCCAGTGTGGAAAGAAACCTGAATATGAAACATAAACTTTAGTGTTCCTACTGCTAGTGTCCCTTTTAAATGGCATAGTCGTTCTTTCAAAGTAATTTTAGTTTCCTTGAAGCATTTGAATACCGTCACGCTATACAGCTTATATTATCCATGTCAGTATTTGCAATGAGACTGCTCACACAATATTACTCACATACTTAAATATTTGCAGAATTGGGACTAATGAGTTGATCCTGTTTCCATTTAAATTAATTGCAAATTTACAATCAGCTTATGGGAATGAAACAAGATCCTGTGTCAAAATGCACACAATCCAGTGCAGCTCCCAGTGAGATACAGCGGGAAGCCAACAGCATTATCGAGCAACATTCAAAGTTAATAAAGGAGACATTTTGGCCAGTGTCAAATTATTCTCTTGTGACCTTGCTGTTCTTGAACTCTGGGGTCTATAGTCTAAATATGGTAATAAGGGTGAAAAGCAGAAAATCAATACCTTATTACATATATGCATATTTGGGGTTATGAATCCCAGCACTGTTCAATTCATTGTAAAGACATCTTTGCTGACATGCGCACATACACAGATTCATTAAATATAATATTTCAGTTTCTGGGATGATACTAGGTATCGTCCTTACCTTCTTTAACCATGCCGACACTGAGACACTTCTGAAACCGGCAGTATTGGCATCTGTTACGACGTCTCTTGTCCACTGGACAGTTTTTATTTGCCAGACAAACATATTTTGCATTTTTCTGAACTGTTCTCTGTGAAAATGCAACACAAATATAGTAAACTGATTGTTTCTTGAGCAACTTGGAACCTGACAAAATGCGTTTTAATTACAACATGAAAAGTGACAGTGCAATTCATATAATTAGATAAAATTAATTTCCTAACACACTAGCCTGCAGGAAAAACAATTTTATTAGTGTTAGCTGCTGACAATGAAAATCATCTAGGATTGTTCTGAAGCAAGTCTCTGGAGACAGGCAACTTTGAATGATAAAATCATATCTGAAATTACCAGGTCATCACATCTACCTTTGGGGATTAGATTATCTCCGCTTTTAATATCCCTTTGGGAACAATTTTCTACTTGGTTCATTCCCTTGATTATTGCTGACCTTATTAAAATAAAATCAAAATGATCTGCAATGTACTTCTCTTGCTATCACTATTGTTAGTCAAATACCACAATAACTGGTTTGGTTAGCCATTAAAATCATCAGGGAGAAAAAGAAAAATACCGGAAACCACTACAAAATATGTTTAGCTAAATATTATGGAAAAGCTAACCTGACCTGGGGGGAAAAAAACAGACAGACTTATAGTGTAGTTATGTACATTTAATTAACTCTAAAATGATCTTGAAAAACATAGAATAAATTTAAAATTTGTAAAAACCTGGTAAGCTTTGGAAGAATATAACAAATGTTGATGCAAAAATGTACTGTGTTACCATACTTAAAATCAAAGATATATCAATAAATAACATCAAAAAAGACACTAACAGGAAAGACACCAGGAAAAATTTATCAACTCAACACTCAATATTAAAGTTTCACTCCAATTAAATTAATGCATAAATGCTATTTCATAATTTGTGTTCGTTATCAAATAACAGCCCCAATGTACTAAATATAACAGACCCAGTAAATATTGTTCATTGTGATTTGGAGACGAAAACAGTTTAATTTTGCAGAACAAGCTCTAGATACTGTTACAAATCAAGGATATGCTATTAATTTCCACAGGGGCAGGTTTGGGCTCGTAAAAGCTGCCATTTCCAGGTTATTTGTGTTCCCCCTTCTAGTTATATTTAAATAACAAATTAGTTTTATAGGAGATGTTTGTATGTTACCATGTTGTCAAAGGATTATTATTAAGTAACATTGACAGCTCCACCTATAATAATAAAAACAATGTTGTAAGCCCTCCTCACAAATATTTGGGACTGTTTTTGTTTCCGTTGTATCTTTTATCACAACAGGGGCATGACTGCTATCTTAGCAAGAAGGAACGTACCAAATCAAACCCAAATGTATCAAATATTAAACCTGCTACCCAGAACCATTCTACCAAAAGTCTATCCCAAGCTCTTTACTTAAGCTATTTTTGAAAATAATACTGGAATCTGAACTCAGCCTACTGAATGGAAATTACAAAGCACCCAAATCTAGGAGCAAAAGGGTGTATTCAGCTCTTAAAAATGTAAGCACAAAGTTTCCACTGAGAAACTGCTGTGTGTAAGTTATTTGCGTTGCTATTCAGCTGCAAAGCTGCCTTCGTTGCAGAGCAGGCAGCAGGACTCAGTGTGGTGCTTAGTCACTGCTCTGCAATCAGCTTTCCACTACGGAGGGCTCACTGGGCTCCTAAACTGAAGGGTAACAGCGAGGCAGGAACCAAATGAAACTAGAAGTGCTTGGGTTTGTCCCATGTGTGAATCCAGTTTCTTCCTGGTGCTGAACACCCTGCAATCCCCCTCACCTCAACCGCCCCAGGGATGTTTTAGGTGACGGCACCGCTGCCATCACCTAAAACATCCAGTGGACTCTACGCTTTCAGGGTTTCTTTTCTCAGTGAAAAACAACACTTAATTGGACTGGGTGAGTGAGTAAAACCCAGGTTGAATGTATTCCAGGTAGTTTCATTACAGAATAAATGCAGTTTATAGCTCAGACAGGGGTGACCTGTGCTCTGTTGAGAGGTGCTGGCAGACCAAAGATGTGGTTTTCCCAGCTCACTGCCATGGCCTTTTCTCGCCCAAACCTGGCTGATCCTTTTGTCCTACAGATGGCTTGCTTTGGCCTTTTTCAAAAACTTTGGGTGGGTGACCATTCCACCCTGTTGGGAGTGGAATTAGAATTTTAACACACGATGCACATGAACCCCCAGGTCAGGACCAGGAGCATGAGTTGGGGGGAAAAGGGGAGGGGAGGGGAGCAAACCGCAGAGCTCTCACCTTGAAAAAGCCCTTGCAGCCCTCGCATGTCCGCACCCCGTAGTGCTGGCAGGCGGCGTTATCTCCACAGACAGCGCAGGTGCCCTCCCCAGATGAAGAGCTCCTGCTGGGTGGAGATGGGAGGCCACTGCTGCCACTTCCGCTGCTCTCACCCATCAGGCTGGAGGTGGCTGCGTTGAGGCCAAGCGGTGAGAAGGCTAAGGAGGCTGGTCTTTTGGCCAGGTGGAGCCCGTAGGAATGGCCCTCCATGGGGGCCTGGCTGGCGGTGGGTCTGTCGGAGCCCAGGGGCAGGCTCAAGGAGGCAGGGTCATAGCACATGTGGGCGGCCGCGGATGGAGTGTGCGGAGGCGAGTGCTTGAAGTGGAAGAGAGGGAAGCGCGGAGGCACGGTCTTCATGGGGGTGGCATCCATCAGGTGGCCGGGAGGCAGGCAGGTCTGCGTGGGCTGCAGCGGAGGCTCGTCCCACAGGCTCTGGTGAGCGGGGAAGCCGGGTGTGGTGGGCGTGGAGGGTGGAGATTGCTTGAAGTACATGGAAGTGCTGGGCATGCCCTCATCTGTGGATGGAGGCAGTGAGGGCTGATATGGGGACAGCCGAGTGTCTTCCATCTTTATGAGGGGCCTCTGGCCAGAGGAGGCAGATTGCATTTGGTAGAGGCAGGAAGGCTTGAGCTCATAGCTGCCAGAATAACCCTCCATAAAGGTGCTGAAGCTGGGAAGGGAGGTGGTGGCAGTGGCAGTGATTTCGGTACTGCTCAGGTCCATGGTCAGCTTGGCATAGTCAGGGTTCATGATGTCTGAGCTGTACTCCGAGCCATACGCGTAGGTCTGAGATGCATAATTTGAACCGGGTGGTGAAGGACTATACTGCGCTTGCACACAGGGCATATCTGCAAGGGCAAAGGGGGATGTTAACAACAAGCCCAGTACACCAAGGGCACGGCCCAGGCCCTCACAAACTTCTTTCCTAGAAGCTCTCCCGCAATTCAGAGCTCAGTTAAGATACCCAGCTCCCATTCTCACCTGGACAGAGGGCATTTAAATTAGCCTCAAGCCTTTGTGTTTCAACAAGAAATATGCATCAGGGATCGACCAAGCATTAGGTATTAGGGAGCCTGCTCTCATCCAGTCACAGGAGAAACTCAAATTTACACCAGTGTCAGTGGGAGAAGAATCCATCTCAAGCTGCCCTACATCTGCTGCTTAATATACATAGGTGTCAATGAGAATTAGACAAGCAGAATGAGAAGAGTTTATGACTATAAATCTATCTCAGTACGTGTGCAATCATGCTGTAAAATTTTCATGAAGGGTAAACGAGATTATCAAATGCATAATACTAAAAATTATATTTACTTTAAAACTGTAGCCCATGTCAGAGGAATTACTCAAATCACAGAGTTTGCTACTCAGGACTTGCAAGGATCAATTTTGCTTACTCAACTCTGGGCCTTTGAAGAGTATTTCTCATCAGCTAATAATTGAAGGTTGCTGTCTAATTAGTTTTAAGGCTTATCTTTAGTAGAATGTTCCCCTTAAAAAAGCAGGAGGTACAACATATCCTTAAATTCGCAAAAATGTAAGATAAAAATTATGTGGTATTTCTGTTTTTCTGGGAAAGAAAGGTTGAGGCCACTAATAGAGTTGGTTTTATCCATTAGTCATAAAAGTTAATGCGGTTCACTGATAGCTGGGATGGTTGAAGCAACACAGTGCCTGGCTATAAAGATCTGATTTTTTTTTTTCTTTTACATTTCCTACTGGTCTGCTATTTCATTTGCTGGTCACAGGAAATAATGGACCCAGTTCTGCAATTCATTGAGGTTTGACTAAACACTGTTGAGATTCTAGCCCAATATTTTCAACCCAAACTAAAAGGTCATGGCGTATTTTTGTTCCAAAGCAGAGGAATAAAATGCATCAATTAGTATAATTTTTTTCACAAAGAGAAAAGTAAATATGGACAAAATGTATATCAAAATTAAGTGCAGGTCATCTCTGCTTAATGATGGTAATTTATATTCCAAAAGCACTTAAGAAGGAATTCATGCTAAAAAAACCCCCACAAACCTACCTTGAAAATAATGAGGTTTTCCTCATTATTTTAGGAACTCCTTTCACTTACAATTTTAAAATATTCACTTGAGTCTGGCATGCAGGAATCAAAATAATTTGTGTTAAATCAACTTTTATTCTTTCCTGCCCGCTTTGCAGATAAACATATTTAAACTAAGCACCAGATTTCAATTATCATGCTGTCACAAACCATTCAGATTTTTCTTCTTCTCGAGAAAACATTAAAAACTGAGAAAAAAAATGTTGGTGTTTCCTGAATTAAGACCTTCCTGCTCATAAATCCAAAAGCTTGAAGAAAAAAGCAGGACAATCCTTTCCCAAGCCTAGCCTCCCAGTGTTATTTATATATGATTCTACTGTTCTCTTTTTTTGCCCTGTCAATTTCTATCCATGCCATTCCATGCACACACATTTCCTGGCAAGTCCTATCACTATCATTTGTTAGTTTAAGGACCGTCTGTTAAAACACAGTGATCAGTGCTTAATCAAATAAAAAGGGAAAGAAATTCTTACCACACCCCTCCACTAAAAACTGACTGAGGAACTCAACTGAGTGAGTGGACAGAAAATGTGAGAAGTGGACATGTGGATACACAGCTTTATGAAGGAATAAGACTTTTTTGCTAGCTCACAAAATGAGCAGGAGTTCAGGGAAAAAGATCATTATGCCTTTTTTTCCTGCATTTTTCTGAGCGTAACAGGGTTATGTCACCGAATTCTGTGCAAAGTGGAATTAAAAAAACCCAGAAGTCTAAAATAACTCTGATCTGAGGACTGAAAAAATATCCCTAACCTAAAGGTCTGGTCTCTCCTGGCTCCGTGGGACTCCTCCTACCTTGCTCTTTGCCAGCGCACTTGACTAATTCTCACCCCTACTTTTCCACTTAGGGCAGCAGTATTAATTCCCCTGCAAAGCAAATAACCTGGGATTTTTTCTTCTTTATCCAACAATATTAAAGAAAAAGAGAAAAAAAGCCCCACGGGAGGTGCACTGAACAGCAACCTGCCATCAAAGCGCAAATGAATGGGTAAAAGAATCGGGGTAGGGACACTGAGAGCTATTAACATACTATTCTGCTATCTTTGCGAGAACTTGAGGTAAGGGGTGCCCAGTTTAACGTCAGGCAAGCTGGGCTCCTCAAAGGGACACCAAGCACTCCCACCCATCTTCCCCTTAAATCTGGAATGTCTTTGGCGGGGGGCTGGCAACATCCGTGTGCCCAGGCACGGCATCGCCAGGAGCGCTGTGCCAAAAGGCCGGCTCTTCCTTCATCCTTTTGGGATTTAAACGCCCCGCGACGTCGTGGTCCTGTGATGCCAAAGGGACTTGGGAAGGGTGGGGGCCGGGGCAGGAGCTCTCGTGCCCCCTCCCTCCTCCCCATCCTCCCTCTCCTTCCCCGGGGCGAAGGATACCCCAGCTTACCTGGCGGGTATCTTGCGCGCTGAATGGTGGGGCTGGAGGTGCGGACGGAGGCGGCGGCGGTCGGCGGCGGCGGCGGGGTGGGTGCCGGCTGGGACCTCTCTGCGGGGGCGGGCCCGGGGCCTGGCCTGGGCGGGGGGCGCTCTTCCGACCCGGGCTCTGTCCGCCGGCGGCGGGGAGACAAGGCACAGTCAGGGGGTGGCGGAGCCCAGAGGGTTAGAGAGGCGTCCCCCCGCCTCCCCCGCGGCTATGCGCCCCGGGGGGACACGGGGGCACCTTCGCCCGCGCTCGCAGGGCAGCCCCCCGCCTCGCCCCGCGGGTGGGAAGGGGAAGCCGGACGGGGAGCGCGTTTCTGCCGGCTCCCTCTCCCTTATCACACAAAAGGCAGAGAGCACCGGGCTGGGACAAGGGAGTCGACGGCTTGTTCTCCGAGCGGGGAGCCTGGGGAAGGCAAGAGGACAACCCGGGGCGGGGTGCCTATAACAAGCGGGGCATCATCCTCGAGCGTCCACTTCCCCGCGAGAACTTTCTCTTGTTGGGGGGCAGGGAACGGGTGTGGAAGCAGGCTGGAAATTTCTATTCAAGGTACTAGCCAGACGTGGGTATCCTGCCATCCTGGCTAGCCCGCGGTGTCTCCGGACTCCGCTCCTCCATTGCGGGGGCGGGAGCGCAACCCCCGACTCCCCACGACCCTCTGGACACTGCGAGCTCGGCCGGGGCTCCGCGGCAACGCGGGGGATGCGCGGCCGCGCCGGCCCCTGCCTACGGGAGCCGCTCCCCGGCGACACTTTCTCCCTCTCCTTGTCTTTCTCTTGCCTTCCCCGCGCCCCTCGCCTTTGAACCCCCGCCAGCTCCCGGGATGTTAAGTGCCTGTCAGCTCATACCTTTCTCTCCCGAGGGTTTCGTTCCCTCACGAGCTCCTGTGAGGCGGCTTCCCGCTCGGCGCGGAGCGCCCTAGGGCTCCTCTGCCCCCCCTGAGCCACCGGTTACCTAGAGACACTCGTTGCGCTTTTAACCACGCAGCACCCCTCCGGGCTGCCGCCGCCCGAGCCAGGAGTGCAGGGCCGTAAGGGCTGTAAATTAGGAGGAAATAACTACCCTTGTCAAAGCTCTTTTCTTACTCCGTGCACTTTACATTCAGCCCCGAGTGACACTCCTCCCCACCCTGTAATACGAGGAGGAAACCGTGAAATACTCCATTGTGATTGTGACTTCTTCAGGCGAGTTTCGAAACCTTCATTTACCCGGGAGGTACTGCGGAGGGGGAAGCTCCATTCAATTAAAAAGTTTCGAGCTAGATTGCCACCGCCGGTTAGCTGGCGATTTTTTTTTTTATTTTTTATTTTTTTTTTTTTTGGAGAGGGGATGGATCGTCCCGAGCCGCACGGTCACTCCAGCAAATATCTGCGAGATCGGGTGAGATTCACCTTCGAAGAAACCGTCTGGTCTGGTTTAGTCCATTGTTTTTTATCGGGGCTTGACTCCAGCATACAACGGTCTCCACGGAGCAGAGAAAAATAGGGCGAAGAATGTAATCGAGTGAAGCGGCTTGGATAAAAGTTAGCGATTCATTCCCAAACTTTTTTTTTTTTCCTGAAGAAAAAAATCCTATCCCAACACACCAACTCCCTACATAAAACAGCGTTTTCCGCCCTTTCCCTGGGAAATATCCTCGCACGGAATCCATCGTATCCAAAAACTGAGAGTTAAGCAACAGCGTTTTTAACTAGCCGCGCTAAGGTGACCCGCATCTCCGCCCGGGGCTGAGTACCGCGATAGTGCTGCCCTAATAACTGTCCCCCGACATAATATCACAACCGAGCCACCGCGCTTTGTCGCCTCTTTCCAAGACTGAAACTTCTTTCGCAGCTATTAAGGCGAGAAGGCAAAGCCGAGAGGCGCCGCGGGGGCAGGGAGCGGGGCAGCGGCTGCGGAGCCCAGCCTCCCCGCACGGTACCGCCCGTGCCGGGGCACCGCGGCCCCTCGTTACCGCTCCTGACCTCCGAAGGGAAAAGTGTACATTTCCTAGGAGCAGATGCCAGGCAGACGTGCCGAGCAAACATCCCAACTCATTTCAATAGAATATGTCACATTCCAGCAATTACCTCTTGGGCGAGCTCTTTGGGTTGCCGAAGGGGGCTGCTGACTCCCAAAGTGAGATGAGCTCAACCTGCTCCGCCGTCCCCATTAGACAGCTGAACTTGTGCAAACAGAACCACCTATTTCCCAAGCGCGGTTAAAGGAAGGAGACAAATTGCTGCCATTCATCACCGGTGCTGTAAACTCCCCGCCGCCGCCGGCAGCATCATTTCCATGACAACAACTAGCAGAAATACCTTAGTACCACCGGCTCCGGCTCCCGCTCCTCTCAACCACAGCCCTCCCGTTTGCGAGGGGCAGCGGTGCCCCGGGCACGGCGGGAGTTGCCGAGCCGGCAGGGAGTCTCGGAAGTCGAGCGACAAATGAGCATCCACAGGGAGGATGGGGGAGGCGGGGGGGAAGGTGAGGGAAAAGTTTCAGCGAGAGCCCGGTACGGCAGCGCATCGGCTCGAGCAGCATCGCCCGCCGCCGGCACCTCCCCAGCATCTATCTACCCCAGTGGCACAACTTTCCCTGAGTGGGGACACGCCGCGATGTCCCTCTCCCGCAGCCGCTCCCGCTCACTCGCATACGTACTCGGTTGCTGTGGAGGTTCCGTCTTTACATCTAGTTTGTAGGTGCCCGCTTCCTTAAAGGCGCGTGTAGGCGCTGTCCAGCGGCAGGATCCGAGACACAAAATCCCTCAGACTCCCGGTAGTTGCAGGTCCGGAGGGTGCGTTATCCCGAGGCATGGAAAAGGATTGCAAAAGCCTGAGGAGCCAGGAGCCCGTCCCCGGGCGGAGGGAGGGAGTGAACAGGCGGGCGGGCGAGGGATGCCGAGCGGCCGCCGCTGCCGCCGCGATGTGCCTTTGTGTGTGTGTGCGGCGAGAGCCGGGCCGGGACCTGTGCCCGTGTCCCGGTGCGAGTGCCCCGGGGTGCGCGTGTGCCTGCGCCGGAGAGAGGGGACGGAGGCGCCTCTCTGCGCTGCTCTCCCGCTCCCTCTCTCTGAACGTCATTTATGTGAGAGGAGCCCTAGCGGCCTCTCCATAGAGCGGCTGGAATGCGAAACGTCAATAGTGACGCCATGGGAGCCTGACGCTACTGACCCCCCCCCCCCCCCCCCCCCCCCCCCCCCCCCCCCCCCCCGCCCCAGTGTGTGCGCCGCGCTCCCGCCGCACCGCGCCGCGCCGAGCCCTGCACAGCCGCGCCGAGAGGTGCGGAGCCGTGCGGAGCCGCCGGCACAGCTGCCGGCAGCGGGACAGGGTTGGCCGGCCGGCCGCTCTGCTGGCCGCCTCGGGGCCGGTAGCCCGCCGCAGCCTGGCGAGTCGCTCCCAAGTCAGATAATATTATTAATAATAATAATTATTGTTGTTATTATTATGATAATAACAACGTTAATATATCTTTACTGAAGTGGCTTAAATGAGGAGAGCTTTGCTTAGTTACTTAGTTGTAGCTTCAGTATAAATTATTAAAGTTTTCTTTCACTTTTTTCCACTTTTTATCTTTTTGCTTTTTTCCCCCTTTTTTTCTCTTTTATTTCTTTTTAATTTTTTTCCCCTCTTCTACCATTTTTTTCCCTTTCTTCTCCCCTCTTTTTCTTTTCTTTCGAAACTTTCCAGTGCGCAGGAGCAAGGAGCAGGTTGCGGGGAGGTGCCGCTCACAGAGCAGGCACTCGTGCGAGCGTCCGGGCTCCCGCCCGTGTGTGCCCGTGTCTGTCAGTCTGTGCCCGTGTGTCTGTCTGTGTCTGTACGTGTCTGCCTGCGTCCGTGTGTCTGTCCGGGACACGGGGCTTGGGGCGGATGGGCTCTCCGCCGCCTTGCCCGGTGTCGTGTTTACATCCGCTGCCGGCAGCCGGGATGCCCGCAGCTGTCACCGCGGCCGTGCCGGTCGGTGCCACGGCCGTGCCTCGCACGGAGGGGCTCCGCCAGACGAGCTGTCTCGACGGACGGGGGCCGGGGGCTGGAGGCGCACCCGCCGCCCCGAGGAGGAGCGACCGGCGGCGGCACTTTCGCTTTGCTTCCCGATGCACCAGCCTGGCACCGCCGCGGAGCCCGGGAGGCGAAGCCGGGGCTGGCACAGCACTCGGCGGACGCCGCGGCCTCGTCCAAGCCCGGGATCCCCTTCCCGAGGCAGTGCGCGCCGTCCCGCCGCGGGCGCCGGGGCGTCCCCCCTCCCTCCCTCCCGGCCTGACGGCGGTGCCGGCGGCGCTGCCAGCCCCGCTCCCCCCGCGGGGGATCCCGCCGGGCTCCCCGCTCGGCCGCGCTCCCCCTGCGGCCGCCGGCGGCCCCCGGTGGGGCCCGGCCCGCGCGCCCACGTCACCGCCCTCGTGCCGCCGCCGCGGCCAATCCACGCACAGGACGCGGCGGGCCCCGCGCGGCGGGGCGGGGCGCGGCGGGGCTGACGCACGGCGGCCGCGTCATTGACGCAAGCGGCGCTGCTAAATTTAGCGCCGCCAGGCCCCGCGCGGGGCGCGCGGGATCGCGCGCGGAGGAGGGGGCGGGGCCGCGTCCCATTGAGCGGCGGCGGCGGCGGCGGGCGGGCGCGCGGGGCTATTTTTGGCACACCCCCTCCAAACTCCCCCCCCGCCGTCCTTCCCGGGTTGTGATCCGGCCAAACCAAATATAGATGCGGGCGGGTATTTATAGCGCCGGCGAGTCCCATTGTCGTGGGGCCACGCCCCCGCCCGGCTTCCTCTGCGCAGGGGGTGGAGTGCGGGGCAGAGCACGGGGGGGATCCCGATGCGCACTCGAACACCCCCCCCCTCCCGGCAGCCCTTCTAGAGAGGAAAAGCTGCAGTCGGACGCTGGCGGTGGCCGTCTGACCTAACTCTCTTCTCCTACTGCTCCCCCCCCCCCCCCCCCCCCCCCCCCGCCTCCCAAAAAAAGGCGTGTTTGGTGGCTGGGCTTCCCCTCCGCATGGCCGGCTCGGGGCGATTACCTCGGTGCAGCCTGCTGTTATCCCATCGCATTCCATTTCCATCCCCATCCCATCCCTGCCCGCCCCCCGCCCCCCCAGCGAACTACTGTTGACATTCCCGAACCGCGGCCAAGCGCCCGCTGCGGTGGAGGAGCGGGGGGTGGTGGGGGGTGAGGGATGGAGGGTGGCGAAGGAGCTGGAGGCAGGATGACCCCCCCGCCCCGGCGGTGAGGGACGCGCGGGGTGTTTCCGCAGCGGGGATGCCCCGCTCGGCCGGCCGCGGCGGGGATACCCCCTGCCTGACGCAACGGAGCGGAGCAGGGGCGGCGGCGGGCACGGCGCATAGCGCCGCGGTGACCTCATGGCAGGAACGGCGCTGGTTGGGAGTCCTCCCCCCGCCCCCCCTCCAAACCAGCCCTCCCTCCCCTCCCGCTTGTTGAGTAAGCGCCGGGAGAAGCGAAAATGCCATGACGGGCCGGTGCGCTCATCCTCGATGCTGACATGCCGCGACAAGGGAGATTCCCTTTGATGCCGCTGCCGGCGTGGGCGGCTGAGGGCAAGGGAGGGGAGAGAGAGAGAGGGTGGCACTTTCCGCCCACCGCTCACCCCGGGCACCGGCCCCGATAAAAATACTCCGCTTTCCATGCTGTCATTTCTCCTTTGCATCTCGGCCTCTGTGCTGGGAAAGGGACTCCGCGGAGCGCCTCTGCCCTCCGGGGCCACTCACCCCCCTCCAGGGGGGCTACCCCCACTGGGATTAAAGCCCCAGTGTCATCCCGAAACTCGCAGCTCCGCACTGAGAGCGCGTGTGAGAACAAAAAGTCGGTGCCAGGTGGACGGTCCTAGAAACAGTATTGCCCTCCCCCTCCTGCTTTTCCTCCCCCGAGTACTCAGTTCAACTTCGCAGCTTCCTCGAGCTGTTCCTGTCTCCCACGACGTGAAAATATCGTCATGCGAGAAGACTAAAAAAAAAAAAAACCCAGCCAACAAAACCCACTCCAAACCCAAAAGCGGTGGCAAGAGTGTTTTGAAAGCCTTTAAAATAATCTTCGAGGCGCTATTTAAAGAACTGCTACACAGGAAACGGGATATTTGGAGAAAATGATTGGAGAAAATGATTAAAAAGTGGCGTTGAGAGCGCTACGCGCTTCGGGGCGATGCGAGTGTTTCGCAAGGAGCTGGGCGCTCGCTCAGCGCACGACCTAAGGCAGCAGTTCCCTCTGGGGAAAGCACGGTCTGCTGTCCTGCAGTTATTTGTGACGTGAGAGGTCACTCACTATATGCCGTGTGCTTCCCAAGCCGCGAAAAGGAAGTTCTTCATGCAAGGAACTCCCAATTATTAAGCATAAACACCGGGGCAGAGGGAGAGATAAGGGGCCAGGAACAACACAAGGCAAATTGTCTAACTGCTGTGTACACAGCTTGATTCGCTGGAGGCGGTGGTGCAGGAGTGAGGGCCAGAGGATGTCGCTCCCGGGGCTTACTGGATAACTCAGGATAATAAAACCAAGCACTGCAACAAGGGGAGGAAGCCTGCTGCGATGTGAAGGAAGCCTTGGGAGAAATAAAGCTTCAGGGAGTGGGGAAGATTGTCAAGGGACATTTGCTGGGTGCTGCCAGAGCTGGGGAGACTGAAGGTTACACAGGGGCACTGGGAGCAGACAGTGTGGAGAGGCTGAAGAGTCCCTGTGCTCACCCATTAATTTGCATTTATGGACAACTAACTTGATGCCAACTTCTTATCAGAATTTGCAGTCGGCTTCTCCAAGACCAGAACTTGCACAGTCCAGGCCAACCTTTAGACTGCAAATTTCTGGGGCCAAGACAATGAAAATGTCACTGTTTTTAGGCTTTTACCACAGGATACCCAAGTCAAAAAACACAATCCAGAAATCCTGATCAGCTGCCATCTATCTGGAGGCACCTAAATTGGACAGTGAAAGGACAAGGGGGAATGGCCCTAAGCTGCAGGAGGGCAGGTTCAGATTAGAAGAAACTTTTTACTGTGAGGATGCTGAGGCACTGGAATAGGTTGCCCAGAGAAGTTGTCAACTTTCTATCCCTGAAGATATTTGAGACTAGGCTGGATGGGGCTTTGAGCAACCTGGTCTAGTGGAAGGTTTCCTGCCCATGACACAGGGGTTGGAACTAGGTGACCTTCAGGGTCCCTTCCAAGCCAAACCATTCTATGATAGATTCAGTAGTGCCAAAGAAATGGCACCTAGTCTAACTCGCTATGCAAAGAGTATCCCCCAGGGTTTTCTTTATAAAATTTCCTATCTTCCTCCAGGATGTACAAACCAACTGTTCCTCTGCCTAAATGCCATCTTCTAGGAAAACCCCAAAAGAGGAGTCAGTTGGTGCATCCATATTACACAATAGCTCAATAGTTTCAGCACTCGGACAGAAAATAGAACATCCATTCACATAGTTTGTCTGGGGCAAGGGGGCGAGGGTAGGGATAGGGGAACTCAACCTACATTCCCCACCTCCCAGGAGATTGCTGCAATCCCTGCATCATTCTGGGTGGTATCTCACCTACCTATTTGAAGTGGTGAAGCCACTTTCAGGTTTGTGTGCAAGCACTGTAGTCTAGTGCTTCAGGCTATCTGCTGGGATGGAAGAGATCTGCCTATCCATTCCTGCTCCAAGTATGGCTTGTGCTATTTCATATTACACACCTATAGCATAAAAATACTATCATGGCCTTAAGTGAACTTTCTTGCCTGACTGAGTACGATTTCTATGTAAAAGCTCCTTTTCCCCTCCATACCTTCCTAGGCAACCAAAACCTGGTGATGAGGCCATTCTCTCACATAAAGGTCAGTGTGGATATGAGTCTCCTAAGGGGGAAAAAGGAGCTGAATCATAGTTCTTCTGTTTTCAAGGAAGTGCTGTAACTGAAAAAGCTACAGAGTCAACAGAAGATAGTATCCATCTCCTTCCAGCTCTGTCTTTGAAAAAGCTCACAGGTGAGCATCTTCAATGTAGGGTTCTAATACCCTGAGACTTCCTGCAGTCCTAAGCTACGTATCCTTGCTCCAGAGGTGTGGGATTTGGGATATGGCCCTATCAACTTGTTGCAGTTAGTCTGTTTCATACCCTTTTTTCACCCTGCAAGCATGCAAAGACTTAGATGATTAATTTGGATTTCTGAACTTGTGGGGATGGGACAGTTATAAAAACTGAACGGGACACCAGTTTTTAATCTGGTCATCCTAAAACATCATTGGATTTAGGTCTGAGTCAGAATCTTGCCCTTCAGAGGAAAATTCAGAAAATAAATGCGACAGTTCCTGGCGCTGATCAATGCGATTAAAGTGTTGAAAACAGAATGTGATCCTGGTCAAAATGACTCTTAGCTGAGTTTGATAGCCCAAAACAGCAGCTCTGCCTCAGCTGCCTTACATGGTTAGGCCAGCAAGTTTCTAGATGCAAGGTAGTGTGCTACAATAGGTTGTCAGGACTCCCAGTTTATCACTGCTGTGTTTCCAAACTGAAGGACGAACTCATTACACCTCCTTTGCTTGAAAGGTGTCCTTGTCATATAGAGGTCATGATGGGGAAGAGGAGAAGGCATATCTTAGCCTACTCCTTGCCAAAACTGAGTTGTAGTCTTGACTAAATTAAGTCTCAATCTAATGTAGCCTGCTGTCACACTTTTACAGTCAAAAAGTTTATCTTTTCTTTTCACAGCTAGTTGAAGAAATGGTTGTGTGGTTTATGCTCAGATTTTCCAAATGACTGTAACTGGATTGAGGCCATGCATTGGAAATTTTTGCCCCAAAGGAAGAAATTTTCAGAAAGATTCAAATGATTCAAACCCAGTCTTTTATGAATGTTAGAAATATGCACAGTATGCTTTGTTCACAATAGCTCTGTTTTCCCAGACAGAAGCTCCACCAACTGGTGGAATTGCCCTGGAATTCTGCAATACCACAGATGGGGAGGCTTGAATATTCCTGGACTGACTCAGCCTGTTCACGTTGCCTGGCTTATAAGACAATAGACGATTCTTTCTTGCTCGTGGAGATCCAAAATTAAACGTAAAGGAGGTCACATACTAACAAATGGAACTACTGCCTTTTAGACAAACCCCCAGACTGAACTGTGATCATATTAAGCAGAGGCTGTTGAGAGCATAATTCCTGCTGCCCACGTAAGAGCTGATTAGGAATGGGAGAAGCCAGGACCAGACAAGGTTCAGACATGCGAGCATAGCAGATTATTAAATAAGGAGATGAAGGAGCATTCAGAGGGATCTTAAATTAAGTACATTAATTATGTAATAATGAAGCAGCTTTAAACTGGATTTATAATGGATACAAAAGAACTGCATTTTGCATTGGCCTTGATACTTTCAAAGGGACAATCTTACTTGATTGTGCTCACTTGAAGAAAAATGAGAGAGAGGGGAAGAAAATAAAAAAAGCTCAAGCTCATCTTACCCTAGGCAAATATCTCAAAGACTGTAACATTCATTACAGAGAGATGGATTTTAATAAAGAATCAAGGCCATGGGGCTGGTTTATAATATTTTATAAATATCATAAAATTATATAAGTTAATAATTAGTTAATATTTTTAATAAAAAGCTAATATTTCCCCCTCCATCTTGTAAGTCATAAAATAATGGCAATTAATAAAATAAGAGCAACCATCATTATTATTTTGTAAGTTATTTTTATGGCTTCCTTTTGAACCCTTCATTTCTAAATTTAATTCTTGACTGGATTGTGAATCTTTATTCCTAAGGAGTCTCTTACTTACCACATGGAGTACTACACAAACACAACTGTAAAGAAAATAACAATTTGTATCAGATAATAATTTAGGCTTGTTCTGCAGGTACTGCCTTTTTGGCAGTCCTTCTGTTTATGTTGACAAAGGATAGCTCCTCAAAAACATCAACTTGTTATTTATTTACTTTTTCTAATATCTTTCTGTGAGCAGTACCTTTTTATTTTCATCTGCTTTTTATTACATCGTCTTTCCGGTTACCCTGTTTGTTTTGCTCCTGATGATCTCCAAACTATTTACCTATGTCACCGAGCGTTGCGTTTCATTTACTGTCTCTCTCACCTCTTCTTGGACTGCATTTGCTCTCTTTTGTACTATTTCCTTCTTTATCTCTTTGCCTTCTCACTACTGTGCTATCTGAACTGCCCATTTCCAAGAACCAAGGGGAAGCACTTCCTCAGCTGTGGTCGGATGGGGGGTTTGAGGAGAGGAATGGGAAATCCCAGCTGCCAAGGCAACTGACTGTCCAGGTTCGCTTTTTGCTTCATCTCTGTCCTGGCCTTTGCCTTTGTGCATCTTCATTTACCTCTGCCTACTGTGTTTCCCCATCTGTAAAATTACAACAGGGGGTTTAGGAAATAAAGGCATAGAAATGAAAGCTAATTATTATTATTATGGTTTATGTCTTACTAATGCACAGGCCTCATACCCCTCAATAGCAATGATTCCTTTTTTTGCCTCTTACATAAAGAAATGAATCATTTACCTGAGAGGATCTGGACTATTTCTTTCAGGCTTATCATATCTTAAAGATCAGAAGTGGGCACTAGTATCACGTCACAGGTTAAGAGAGTTTAAGCATCAGCTTTCTTCAATCATGTCTAAACCTTCTGGCGTCTCTGAATCAGCTGAGATACACTGTTAGAGTAAGCTGATGAAATCAGTTCCATTTCCTCTCCCCTGCCCTTATACAAAAGAACAAATTGTGGTGTAAGCACTCTAGGCCTGAACTTACAGCCCTGGCTCCAGGAATAGGGTAATGAGCTCAGAGTCTAGTCTTTGGAGTTGTGAAAATCATCTTGAAATCCAAACTTGAATGAAACTGGCAAGTCATGGCTGCCGCAGCCCATTTGCGGGCTGGAAATGTCATCCCTGGAGCTGTGTTACACACAGTCCTGTGTGCAGCCCTCTGGAGATGGTGGGAGTGAGGAGTGCCAAAACAAACTTACAAACAAAAGGAGCAAAGTGCGCTGAGCACAGGTGTGCTGCTTAGGTGTTGTGGTTTAACCTGGCAGGTAGCTAAACGCCACACAGCCGCTGGCTCACACTTCCCATCCTCCCCTACCTCCCTTCCCCAGCAGGATTGGAGGAAAAAAGTAAAGTTATTGTGTTGAGATAAAGACAGTCTAATATGAGAGAAATGGAAGGGAAAGTACTACTACTACTACTACTACTACTACTACTACTACTACTATCACCACTGCTGATTGAAATACACAAAACAAGCAATGCACAATGCAGTTGCTCACCACCTGCTGCCCGATGCTCAGCCTGTTCCCAAGCAGCGCACCCCAGTCAGCTTTCCCCCAGCTCTATATGCTGAACATGATGCCATATGGTATGGAAAATGTCTCTTTGGTCAGTTGGGGTCAGCTGTACTGGCTGTGTCCCCTCCCAACTTCTTGAGCACTCCCAGTCCACTCACTGGTGGGTTGGTGCGAGAAACTGGTAAGTCCCTAACTTAGCGTGTGCACTGCTCAGCAGCAACCAAAACATCAGTGTGTTATCAACATTATTCTCATCCTAAATCCAAAACACAGCACTATGTCAGCTACTGGGAAGAAAATTAACTTCTTCCCAGCCAAAACCAGATCATTAGGGAAGCTTAGCTCTTCTACCAAAGAGCAAGAGCCTGTTGTCATTTCTGCAGAAAAAGCTGTGAGAAAAGCATAGGGGGATGTTATTGCCTCAGACTCTTCAGGAAATCATTTGAGCTTGCAATTGTCTTGGGAAGTCAGTCTTGAAAATTGACTGTTCCCTCCCATTTCAAGGAGGCAAGGAACTTGACAGTCTCATGTTATAATTGCAAGCTACATAAAAACTTATGGTGGAGATTGCGATGTGGTTCAAATAGCAAAAAATTTGAAATACCAAGAAGTGACAGTCAAACCCATCTAAACATAGTTTTAGAAAACAACCATCACTGCTTCTGGGGCACCTAGAGTAGAGATCCAAAATTACAGAAAGGATATGCGTCTCAATGATGGAGATGAAGGGGAGAAGGCAGAGAGGAGAAATTCCATGCCTCCTCTTCTGCCTGCTGAAGTTATCCTCTGAGTGCTTGAGCTTCGCAAAGGCAAACAGGAAGCATTGCAGTGGAACTGAAAATCAGTGGAGTTGCTCACCGCTGCACAGATATCCCAACGCTGGCAGTGTCCAAAGCCAGCTTGGAGGGGCTCTGAGCAACCTGGTCTAGTGGAAGGTGTCCCTGCCCATGGCAAGGGGGTTGGAACTGGATAATCTTTAAGATCCCTTTCAACCCCAACCACTCTATGGTTTTACGATTCCATGTGTTTCTCTAGTAAAAGGACCTCCCTGTTTTCAAAGGAGCAAAGTTGTAATAGATTCTCTTTAATTCCCGTGATTCTGACTGAGAAGACCAGCAAAGGTCTTTGCAAAGACTACTTAAAGTCAGCATCATCCTGTATAGTTTTGACCAGTCTCAATTCTCTGCCTTACGTGAAGGGAATGGAACATCACACAACAAGAGAATTAACGTTTGAACAGTCTCATATTTTTTACTAGAACATGTTTTGTATTTTTATAATAAATTTGTTGGGGATGATGAGGCAAAAGCTTTGTCATGTTTCAGTTAAAATTGGCAAGAGAAACTATTTAGAAGTTCTGGGCAATTTAAAAAATAAATTTCATTCCAATTTTCTCTTTCCTTCACCAAATCTTTCATGTGCTGAGTGGTAGAATAACTCTGGTGTTTTCACCCTACCAAAATTCCCCACTGATCGTTCTGCGCAGTTGTGGTTCCGTGCAAGGGGCAAAAAAAAGCTTCCTGCCATCTGTTCTAAATTAGATATATTTTCATATTATATTTCCCTGCTTTATTGTTTTTTGTTGCTGATGAAGTAGCAAAAGCTAAATTTTCATTATTTCTACCCTTAAGAGTTTAGGCAATTCCCTTTATTTTCCATGCTGCTGTTCTTAATTTAAGCCACAGTATTGTGTTTTCAACAGACAAGTAACACCATCGAGCTATCATTCATTATACCTGTTCCTAGCATGGTATTTAATAATGCCAAGAACCTGAAACACTATCATAAATAGGTTTTTATTAAAAATTGTGACATTTCACGATCCGTTCCTTTTTAGCTGTCCGGTTGGTTCTTTAATTGCTTCGCCGCGTTACGAACTTTTCTCGAGGGCTCCGCGTTACCTGCAGGGTCCGTGCGGCCCCAGCACGCTCCATTAAGCTCCGTTAATCTCTCATTTCTGCTCACGCGCTGCTTTCGGGTTTATCTTTTTTTCTCCTTTTAAACTCCGCCGGCGGAGCCGCCGCCGCCGCTTCCCCACCTACCCGGCGAAACCCACACGCTGCCCTTTTGCCGCGCCGTGCGCGGCGGTGCCCCGCCAGGACTGAGCTTAAGCGGCGGTTCCCAGGCAGAGCAGCGGCGGGACGCGCCGGCTGGGACTGTTTGCTTTCACCCCCTTTTTCCCCCACCGTTCACCGGGGAGCCGCTTCGGGGAGGGACCCTGCATTTCCCGCTTTCTCCGGGGCTCCCCCCCTGCCCCCCCCCCTCGTGTCCCCCGCGGGGCGCGGGCAGGTGACGGCTGCGGCGGCGGCACGCGCGCCCGGTCCCGTGACGCGCGCGCCCGGCTGAGCTCCGCGTGACGGCGGTGGCGGCGCCAACAGGTGTCCCCGCGCCGCTTCCCGGGACACCCGGGGCGCTCCCGGCTTGGAAGGCATCGTCGGAGATCCCTGCCAAGGCAGGGTCACCTAGAGGAGGTGGCGCAGGGAAGCGCCCGGGCGGGCTTGCAGTATCTCCGGAGAGCTCGGAGACTCCGTGACCTCCTTGGGCAGCCTGTTCGAGTGCTCTACCACCCTCAGCATAAAGAAGTTCTTTTTTATGTTGAGGTGGAACTTCTTGTGTTTTAGTTTATGGCCACTGCTCCTCGTCCTGTCGCAGGGCGCCACCGGGAAGAGCCTGGCACCGTCCTCTTGGCACCCGCCTCGGAGATACTTAAATGCACTGATGAGATCCCCTCTAAGTTTCCTCCAGACTAAAAAGGCCCAGCTCCCTCAGTTTCTCCTTGTAAGAGAGATGCTCCAGAGCCCTCGTGTCTGTTCTCGAAGCGGGGAAAAATTCCGAGAAGCCTCTCGGCAACTTTGGGAAGCTGGGAAAGAGACGGGGCTGAGGAAGCTCCCGCTCCGGGGCACAGCGCGCCGCCAGAACGGCACCTCCTCGGCGCCCTTCCCATGGGAGGCTCACTGGCCCCGCGGTGGAGTCCTGCTCCCCCCCACGCCGGGATGTGGCGGTGGGAGGCGTTCTGGAGCTGCCGCGGGGCTCCCGGGCCCCGCCGCTCGTCTCACGCAGGCGGCGGGAGCAGCGGCGGCTCCGGCGGCGGAGCAGGCCCGCCAGAGCCGAGCAGGAGCTGCTCCTGCTTCCCGGAAACTCTTTTACGCCGTTAATTTTCCGCGGAGGGGTAGGGGTGGGGGTTTCCCGGGGTGGGGGGGTGGTCGGGATAAAGGGAGGAGGGGGAATCCCCCCGCGCGCGCCGCCAGCCAGCGACCGCCACCTCCCCGCCCCCGTCACGCGCGGCTCCCCCCGCGCCCTCCTGCCTCCCTCAGCGCGTGCGGACAGAGAACAACCGTCCCTTTCCTTTTCCTTTTTTTTTTTTTGTTAAGCTTTTTTTTTAAGTTTTTTTTCCTTTCCCCTCTCCGCCCTCTCCCGGCTATAAATAGCCCCCGCGCGCCGTGCGTGTGTCACGTTCCCATTACGTTCGCCTTACGCTGACGCACGGGGGCGGTGCGCTCCGTGACGTCAGCGCGTATCCGGGCCAAGCTATAAATAACCTTCCGGAGGGCCGTGCCAGCGGCGGGCGCGTGCGGACGCGCCCGGTCAGGGGGCAGCCTGCCCCGGGAACAGCCGGCGCTGGCGACCCCGCTCCCTCGGGGCGCTCGGGGCTGGGCGCAGAGGAGCTTCCCCCCCCACCCCTCTTCCTCCCGCGGTTCATCCCTCTTAGGGGGGGCGAGCTGCGTTCGGGCAGCAGGTGATGGTGTCCCTGCCTTCGCCTGGCAGCACAGCGGGTCCCGAGCGGCGACAGCTTGCAGTCGTGCGTTCTGAATCACAGAATCGTGACATGTTGACGGGTTGGGAGGGACCTTCAAGATCGTCTAGGCCCAAAGCCCCTGCCATGGGCAGGGACATCTCCCATCAGACCAGGATGCTCAAAGCCCCATCCAGCCTGGCTTTGAACACTGCCAGGGATGGGGCATCCACAGCTTCTCTGGACCACCTGCTCCAGTGCCTCACCACCCTCACAGTAAAGAATTTCTTTCTAATATCTGACCTAGATTTCCACTCTTCCAGTTTGTACCCATTACTCGGTGTCCTATTGCTGCGGCTCTCAATGAATTCATCTCCAACTTCTCTGTAGGCCCCCTTTGGATACTGGAAGGCTACTATGAGGTCTCCACGCAATATTTTCTTCTCCAGGCTGAACAGTCCCAACTTTCTTAGCCTATCTTTGTAGACACACAAATTATTGTGTGTTCAAGTGTTGGCTGTGAGTTAGGAATTCAGCAGTTGCTCTGCAGTCAGCCCAAGTCCATGTGCAGCGGAGATGGGAGAGCGTAGCAGAAGTGGTAACTTTGGTGATGTTGCTGCACTCCCTCTAGTCTCAGATCCCAGGTGGGGTTACAACAAATCCATGCATATATTTTAGCTAAGTGTTATAAAAGTAGGTAATGTATTCCCTGCCGTACAATGGATGTCTCATAGGTTTAGCTCCAGCTGTCTCCCAGGAGGTAGGCAATGGTTTTTCTAGACCCCTTTAGGTCCGGGAGGGAACTGGATGTTGCCTTCTCACAGCCTAGGCAAGTGCTCTAGCCGGTGGTCTGCTGTGTAGAAGTGGCTATGGTGGCTGGTCTCTGTGTGTCAGCATGCACTGGGCCCCTGGGGGCTAGGAGTGTAGCAAGATAGCTCATTTTTCAAGCAGCTGTGCTGGCTGAAGATGCAACTTTTCCTCAGCGATTTGCTGCCTTTCCTCTGCCAGAGTTACCGCCCCCACAGCTCTTGAGCTGATGTTGGATAAGCAAGCAGCTGGATGAACTGTACTAATATTGCCTGAGGCACCCTAGGGAGGATTTCTCCACTCTCTTGCTGACAGAGATTTGGATTTGGTTGTCTATGGCTGGCTGTGATGGCAGCATTATACGGCAATGATACAGTCACCTATTGCAGTGATATTTGAAAGAAGATACCTACCTGTTGCTTTAGGTACTGTGACAACTTACCTGTGAGTACGTGGGATGCCTGGGATTCAGGGTGGGCAGACAAATCCTGAGGTCAGTCTGGTTGGTAGCACCTCTGCGTCTGTTTGCAGCAGGGCTAGATGCCAGGGAACCTCTCTGGGTGAGAGTTGGGCGTGGGCAGCGTGTTCGGCTTTCTTGTCTGGGCATCTCACTTGCATCTTCAGTGTATAGGGCTAGGTTCAAAGACAGACATGGCTGAGCAACCTATTGAAAAACAATTCTGGAAAAAAAATCCAATTCTAATACTCAAACTGTTACTAAATAGCATGATAATTAAATCATTACCTAGTTTTGACTGTAAGTTTTCTGGGTACAGGAGCATCACAGTGATTATCTCATGCCCTTTGTTGCTTGCACCATGGTGTGTGTTTCTTCCAGAGAGTCTTTGCAAAGCGCTAATTAAGAAAACGTAAATAGCAGATTTGCTTAATATAACTCCTCCAGTGCTTGGGATTTCAGGAAATCAAGCTATTTTAATAGTTTTCTAGTGCATAGTCTTTTTGTTCTTCATTTCGTAGGTCAACATGTAAAACTTGATTGATTTGCTGAAATTATACGATACAGAGTACTTGATGTTACATTTTTACTGTTTTGTGCTTTTACATCAGTAGAGTTTAGAAAAGCAGCTTCTCCTACTAGGAGAATTAGCCACTTCAGTGATTAACCACTTCAGCCACTGACTTCTGTTCACCTGGGGAGTTTTGTTTTCTAGCCCTGGTAGAGTAAACAAACTAATTTCTGTCTATAGATAGAGTGAAAAATTTACAACTAGCAGTGTGTTGAATAGTGATACCTGTAATTCCTAATTGCTAGTCAGCTTTCTAGGGCATACTGGACATAGTAATTTTTTGGAGAAGTTGGAACATTTTTAAATCTCACGTTTTTTCAGATGTATACCCTTCCCTGAGGTATAGGGGCTGTTGGAACGTCGTGCAGAGACTACGTCAGCCTTCTACCATAATTTTTGATGGTAATGTCAGCTTCAGTTCTCAAGGAAAATGGTTTACTTCAGTAATTGCATTCATGGAGAGAAACTCGGTGATTCTGCAGTAGCTTTGTTTGTAAGGAGGAGAATTTTCTTAGACTGGACACATGGCTGCACAAGTGAGCTCGAACTAGGAACAGCTCAATTATCTGGGACAGATTTCCTCTGGTTGCAATAGATGTTCCCTGGGACATCATCAGTGGGATAGATGGTGTCTTTTCCTCTACCTAGTCATCCCCAGAGTGTGAATTCCAAGCCATTGGCACCTGTCTAGAGGCAAGTGAAAGGATTGAGAGGATCTAGTTATGAACAAGCCCACAAACTAACCTACCTTTCTGAAAATGGTGGAGTTGAGTCGCAGCACCGTCTTTCCAAGAGAAGCTGACTTGGTATCTCTGCTCTATGATATTTCAAAGAGAACTTTGGTGAAAACTACCATACAGTGCCACTGGTGGGCGAAATGAGATTTTTAGATGTATTTGACCAAAACCACTGTTAGCAAGCTTCCATTAAACTCATCTTAAGCTTTTTGTTAATGGACTTTGGGCCATTTGATGCTTAAAGATCTTCTGCAAGGTTCAAATGTTTTACTAGTTGGCCATTTTTAAAGTTCCTGGTAGCAAAAGCTCTGTGGTGTATAGTGAACTCTCTTCCTGCAGAAAATATAGAGTTGGAACACTGGATAGAAGTGGGCTGAGAGAAGCTGACTCTAACACTGTGTCACTTCTTGATGCTGGGCCCCAAGGCCTTGAATTAAGGAGGGTGAAAAAGGTGGGAAGTTAGGGGTGATCTCGATGGGGCTCAACACGAACCATAAAAGTAGCGACTCTTTCACTTCACGTTCATAGACAGTAATTCCAGCTGTGTAGTGACCTGTTTGAATAGAAGACACATTAAACCAGAACAAAGTCAGAGCTTTGGGGAAAGCAGAGAAAGATGAGTATGACACAAAGTCATAATGTAATGGCAAAAAGCTAGTCTCCTCCATGGCTGTCTCCTCTGGCTTGTATTCCTCTTAATTTTCAGTACTGGGACTAAATGTCCTCTGCAGTGATGCTGTCTGTGATCAGGCTAATTGATAGTGTTTCTGTCATTGCAAACGGTAAAGAGTAAAAATATATTTGCAGCCACACTTGATCACGCGTGTTAGTGTGACAGATAATGCATGTTAGTGTGACAACATTGTACATTCTTTGAGTTCTTCAAAAGAAGTATGGTTTGCTGTTTTCTTTTTTAAATATCTGTTCTTTCCAAAGGTTTTCTCTAACTTCAGGTAGACTGGGATACTTCTGTCAGTGAAGTCACTCCAGTCTGTTTTGCAGAATTCAATGTGTCAGATACATTTTTTAAAACAAAAAAGAAAAGCATTCTATTCCTTCTGTGATATATGTCTAGGAGCAGATTTGCTAACTTTTATCTTGAGCAAATTCTTGTTGCTTCCTTTCCAGAAATCTTTCATTTGATGAAGTGAAGAAAATTAAGTTAGAAAAACATGTTTGGATGGAATAGAACAATGTGCACGATAGTGTTAAGATCCAGTTTGCTATTTGAATTACTAAAAACCATGGCTTGGTACGGTTCTTGAGTATGATTGTAACAATACTGTGTGCAAGGGTTCCATGTTCTAAAGAAATTTTAATTGGCATTGTTTTCCCTGTTCTCTTGTTTTTCATTTAACGTGAAGCAAAAATGGGATAGAGTGGGATGTTGTAAGCAGACGAGCACAAGATAATGTGGTTTGTTAATGTCAGCCTTCAGCTTACGTCTGTGGTCACACTTTAAAATGCCCTTCTCAGTTTCTCTGCTTTCTGTTCTTCTTTTCAGTCTAATCTCTCTTCTGCCTTCTACCTCTAGAGTTTCCAGTCTCTGTTTTGGGTCTCCTTCCTTCCACAGTAGGCTAGTTCTGGACTTTCCTGCTCACATATCCCTAACTGACTAATGTTGTTCATTTATGTATTAAAATTAAGAAGTGGTTTCATGTTAGCTTTCTAGGGGTTTAATAACAATGATATTTACCTTTTTTTTTCAAAGCTGATCTCCTTGTGGGAGAGGTACTAATGAAACCTGTTAATGTCTAAAGCACGTGTGGCTTTTTATTTTCTACATTCAGCCTTTTTCTAAACATTTTTTTACGTTTGGCTTTCATTACGTATTCTTCTACTGACTTGGTTGTTGAGAACCGACTTCAGCCATGAATCAAAACTAGAAAGGAGTTCTGCTCTGGGATCTGGCATGTAATGGAGACAGAGCTACTTATATATGGTGAGATTTGCGTGTGCCTTTACTTATGATGGCCTGTCCTTACTGACTACGTCTTCCCTCTTCCGCTTACTTGGTCTGCAACTTGCTCAGTCTTCCATAGCAAAGCAAAGACTTTAGCACTGGGAAGAAGATGCAAGTCTGAAATGTGATCTCTTCTTCTCTTTAACATTTCTTCTTTTTTTTTGTTTCTTCTCTTTAAAATTCTTAAGACTTTTAGAGCCATAGAGCAGCAAGTAGTCATGGAGGACTGGTGACTGTGTTCCATTTCCCGTTCCCGCAAGCTGATTTGGAGAAAGACTAATCCCCTCTATGTGAGGAGAGGCCATGTGGTGTTTCTTGGTATGAGGGGCACAGGTTACTATCACACTGGCCTTTTTACTTGTGTGTGTCAAAGTGATTTGATATTGTATGCATTCTCAGTAATTTGTTTACAGAAATGTTCTCGGGTAAGTTTGTTGGTCTCTTACAGTTAATTTGATTTGTCAAAAGTGCGTAATGTGCTTAAATAGCTGCTTATTCTTAGTTGTGGAAGAAGTTCTACAAAAATAAAGGAAGGTAGAAATAACCAGTGCAACCTTCTGCAGTATGTTTTAATTTCACTTGAATTTCTTCAGTCAGAGGTGGGGGGAAAGCTAGAAAATGGGTGATTGATGATTTAAGTGATTGTTCTTGGCTGTGATCATTCAGACATTCTGCTGATTATTGGTGGAGATGATTGGGTAGGGGAAGGGTGGGTGAATGATTTGAAGTTGTTGGTAGAAGTAGGTAGGAGTAATAGAACAGGAGGAATAGCAGGTAAGAAGTCTTGTTAATATTGGGTAAGATCTCTTGGTAATATTGGGTAAGGTCTCTTACAGGTTGTAAAGGCTGGAGTAAGTGCATTGGGAGATTATTTTTTTTTCTAAGAACTAGGAGAAAAATATGGGAAACATCATACTGAAGTTCTACAACTTGAATAAAGACTTTGTTTGATTTAGAGCTGTTTTTTGTGAAATTTTACAAAACCTGATGGTTTATCATTACTTCTGAATGATGCTGGAATTGCCCTCGTAAAATCAGTTTGTGCATCCTGGTATAATAATTATATAGATGTAAGGATTTGTGCTTGGATGAACACTTTCACATGAACAGTAGATGTTTTCCTTTTGAAAACTGTCCTAATTGTTTTTTAAAACTGGAGAAAGGGAGTTAAGCACTAAGCTAAAGTAAATTCTTGGCTGAACAGTGTGTGGGATTCAGTAGAGTCATGGATACATAATTGTACAGATTTATTTATATTTAAATGATTTCCTGAATTCAGATTGCACCTCTCACTTGTATAAATACTGAACCACTCCCTCCCCCCATAATTTCACAATAACTTTTGAAGCTACAAATCCTTGTGCTCTGGTTGGCTACTGACTTTTAGTAGCCAGTCATATGGTATAGATTTACAAAGCTGACGCAAAATGGAGCAATTCATCTCCTCCCTAATACATGCTGCTGAAAGCATATCTCCCTGAAGCTCTGCTCATTTCACTGTATCCCTGCTGAGTACCAAGGCAAGTTCAAGGTTTTGGTTTTGGTCTTAGACTTTACAATGCTTGATGGCGGTGGCCCAGGCTGCCTGAGGGAGCACCTTCTGCAGTCACGGCCGCTCTTGACAGCTGCATTCCACTGGAACAATGGCATTGTTGGCGAAATGGGCAATGAATGGGAGAGACAAACTGCTTCTGCAGCTAGCCCACAACTGAGGTATTGATTCCTGGAACACATCAGAGTGACTATAAACCTCCCTGTCCTCAGAATTAAGTGTAAAATTCACTTGCTTCAACCACGACTTTCCACAATGACCAGGAAAAAAATAATCTCTCGGGTGTAGACAAGGATGATCTTGGTTTCTTTTTAAAAGATCCAAATAACAATGTGTACAAAAGTGTAGAAAAATTAGTATAAATTTTATCCACTCTTTCTGTGCAGTTTTTGGTAGTCTACCTCATGACTCCTGTTCTCAATACTTTCACTTTGCTGGCTAGCAGTAAAATGTTACTTAGACTTGTTTCCTTGGGTGAGGAAAAATCCCAATCAAAGAGAAGACAGTAGAAAATCAAATGGAAAAGAAACACAGGAGGCTGTTCCTAAAAATTTTAGTTTAATTTTTTTAAGTTTCCCTCTTTCCTCTGCACAGTTATTCTTATTATACTTTTTATTTACAGATATGTTACTGATTGTTGAAATGCAAGAGTCAAATTCATTAAATGTTACAGGAGTGTTGCAACTGCACTTGGGACAAGAAAGTCACTGATCTGTTGTAAGTTGCATTTGAATGAGAGTAAGGAGATCAAATAGCAGGGAGAAAGTACTCACTACATTTTTTTCCAGAAAAGCACTGGACAATGTTGATGTTTTAGTCCTTTTGCTCAGTAGTTCAGTTTTGAGCCTGAGCCTAAAGAAACTGTGAATCTGTTCCGAAATAGCTAACAAATGGCTCAGTCTTCAAAAACAGAAGTCCACCAAATCGGGTGTCATTAGAGGGTAACTAGAGCCCAAGTGTCTGTGGTGCCAAAGGAAGCTGGTGGGTGTCAGGTTCAGAACAAGAGGAGGTGGTTCTTTGCACATTGTGTCACTAAGCTCTGAAATTCCGCACTCGAGGACATGACAAATAGCAGGGATTTGCCTGTGTCCAAGGAGGCAGCAGGGCAGAAAAGCAAGCCAAAGCTATAAAGACGCAGCATGCAAACTCGGGAGTGGTTGAGAGCGGAAGGTGTTCTGGGGTTGTGTTCTGATGCCGTTGCCTGAGCATTTCTTTTGGTCAGTATTGCACAGAATGCTTGGTTAGGGGGATCACTGACCTGGCACAGTGCAGCTGTCTGTATTTTTATGTTTAAAAGCAGCCTGAGGAGAGAGAGAGGAATGACAAAGCTTATGCAGACATCAAATCTAAAGCTGGTTGTAAAGCAGTGCAGAAGATCTTGCAGTTCAGCATGACTTAGTGAGAAAACCGCAGAGTAGATTCAGAATTGATAAATGCGAAATAATGCGCATGCACTAACCATACATGCACGGCGATATGCTCTACATTACCAGTTATCACTCAGGAAGGATCCTGAACTCATCGTGAATAGTCCTGTGAAAATGTCAGCTCAATACTCAACAAGGGTCAAGAAGGCAAGCAGAATAATGTTAGAAAGGGGTAGAAAGAGCAGAAGGTTAAAAAAAAAAAAAAAGAAAACCCCATCATACTGGTATATGAATTAATGGAGATCTTGAAAACTGCTCGCATTTTGAGCCACCTTGTCAAAAGGAAGGTAGAGTAGAATTTGGGAAAAAACCTCAACAAAGGAACAAGGATCATTGGAATAGTTTTCATAGAAGGACAGAAAAGTTTTTCCCCTTAAATAATAGATGTCAAGGAAGAGGGATTGCCTATGATAGCTCTCTGCAAAGAGATAAATAGTGAATGGGAGGATACGGAGCAAATAATTAATTTCTTAGTAATAAATCAGAAAGGGAAATGAAATCTTCAGGTTGCAAGGTTAAAAACAAGCAAGAAAAGGTACTTCTACAGGAAAAAAAACAAAACCAAAAACAAACACAAACAAAGGTAGGGACGTCACTTCTGTTTCAGAAAGACCTTGAACTGACTCTGACTAAACGGAGATGGTGCTATGCTTTTCCCAAAGTAGTCAGTATTGACCACTGTCAGGGATGGCAGTCAGTGAAACTGCAGCCTGTTGAGGGGAATGTGCTGTATGTTCTGAGCCCTGACATCAGGGGTAGTTGGTGTGATGCTCTGCAGTGCAGCCTATAGTGAGTGGAGGAAGCATCTTGTTCACAGGATGTGGTGTGTGCATGGAACAGCTGAGAAAAGGAATGCTTTGTTCCTGGATATAAAAAGATGGAAATTATTGAAATTCAGTGTAAAATCAAACAGAAGACCATGGCTTAGTTGGTTACTTGCCACACATTGGTTTGATGGGTGATAATATCAAAGTCTTTATGTTGTTTTAGTAGGCTGTGGAAGATGAGTGGTGTGATGGTCCAAGGCCACATAGTCTCAGCTGTATCTTAGTAATGCCAATGTAGTTTTTATCCTTAAAGCCTTTAAAAAGCAAGACATGAATGAAAAAGTTGTTTTTACTGAACTTTTTGGATTTGTTAACTTCACGGACTCAGGGGAAAATGTAGCAACAAAGACAGTCTTATGAATACATGTATATACCATATATCAGATGAATTTGCTGGACCGTGGTCTAATAATAAAAAGAGAAAATGAAACTTATAAAGTTATTGTTTATTGCTTATTCAAGACTTATTCACTCACGCTGCCAGTAACTGTACTCTTACCAATGTGTTCTTTGGTTGTTTGCGTTTTATTTATTTATTTATTTATTTATTTTTATTTGTTTTTGTTAGTTTGATTTTTACAATAACATCCTGTATGAAGCAAGCAAGATAATGCTGAAATATATGTTTTCTAGTGCCAGTCCACTCAGCAGCTGTTAGAAAGTATCAAGGATTTACCCCCATTAAAAGTGTCTCCTGAATCAGACCGAAGGCAATAAGAGAGATTCTTATCAAGGTTAGGGTTAAAACTTCTGTCTGTGACCAAGTTCTGAGTATTGGTGTTCCAACTCCCAACTTCTAGACAAGCACAATATTTAGATAACTAGGGGAATAACCCATACAAGGAACACTTACCTCCTGTAAACAGGTCTTTGCTGAGCCCTTTACATGTTCATTTTATATTTAGCAAGTGAATTTCAGCCTTTTCATTGGAAGGCCCAGGAAAGTGTGCAATGGTAGAAGGAAGAGCAAATTTAAACATCTCATGTTTTGTGTTCCTCGAGTCCACCAGTGCTTTGAGGGTCTCCAGAATTTGAAACAACTTATATAGATTCATAATGCTAATAAAATAAATAAATAACCCCCCCAAACCCCTTCTCTGCATGGACACTAAAAATTTATTGCAAGAACATTGCTGACTTTGCCAATAGCTTGCTCTGCATGTTTATTCATGCATCGACTAGAGATTTTCTTTCAAGAAACTTGCTGGCATATGTGTGACAGACAATGAAAGATAGCCTGGTCTTCATGTGAGTCCTCCCCACATGCACACACCTCTTCTCCTTTGTGATTGTCTCTGATATGCAATATGATTTGTCCTAAGATAAGACACCAGGTGGAAATTGCAGGAGAAACTCTCTGGATGCTCTCATAAGGAATACATTTGTATAAGGAATACAAAATCCTAAAGAAGGTCCATAGGCACTTTTTAGTTGTGTATTCTGCAAGGCCAGAGACTGTAAACCTGTATATTTCTAGCTGAGCCTGTTTATACTATAACCCTTTAGACCTGCTTATATTCTATACTGCATTGGTAATATTTAGATACTGTATTAGCAGTAAATCTAATTATAATTATCCATGTAATCAGTGTCAAATTTCCTGCGCCTGACTGAAAGTCTTCTTTCTACTACTCTGCTACAATAGAGTTGGACCAATGGAATCTGGTCCAGTTATTCTGGACCAATAGAATCTGTTTAAGTTTTCCTTTCTGTAGTGCTAAGGAAGTTATGAGCTGCTAAGAAAGCTGCTGTTCTGTTCAAATATTATTCCTTGAATTCTTCATTATTAAAACAGATGAACTCTCCCTATATGCTGGTTTTCCCTTTCCTTTTCTCTTTTCCTTTCCATCTTTGGCATTTTTAGTCAATTATCTTCAACTTAGAGGCTTTTACTGGTTTGGTCAGCAGATCAAATGTACTGGTCTTTGGCTTCTAGGATTCCTCTTGAAGCCGGTAAAAATTCTTTCATGTTCTGTCATTTCCAGAGGCTGAAACAGACTGAAGTGATACGTTAGATGACAGACGTGATAGTTTTATGATTTGGGGAAAAGTATCTATATCTTTGGTTTTGTCCTAACCTGTTATAATACAGGATTCAGCTGACTCCAGGTTTCTGTCCTAGTGTTCAAATTCCACTGGCCTTAAAAAGAGTTTTGTCCCTGATAGCAATGATTTCTGGCAATAGCTGCATTACATTGTAGTTAATATAGTGTAAAAACTATACAACTTAAACCAAACTCCCAAAGGTAGAGAGTTTGTGAGAAAAGACCTAGGCCCCTTTTCCTGTAGCTCATTTTGGTAGTCAGCTGTTGAAGAAGGAGAATGCTTATTAACCTCATGGCATTTTGAACTTATCTGTAAAATGGATTTCTTTAGTAAGCTTTGTCTTTGCTGGTCTTTCACATGCAACTTTTCCACTTTTTTTTTTTAATCTGAAGCACAAAGGACTATGAAGTTGCCATGTCTTTTCTACAGGGGCGAAGGAACAAAGCTTCACTTAGCGTCCATGTTTCTAACACTTTCTTTGACTTTGATCTGCTTGCTCCTTTATGTTTTTCTAAATTCTGAGTGGGAATCAAGAGGCCAGAAAAGTGGGAGAAGAGTGTGTTCAACAGAATTGGTTTTCCTCGATACTCTTCTAAACAGGCTCTCAGGAAAAGGAACCTTCTGCTTCAGGACTCTCATGCATTAATAGTGTGATGTCCTCCCTCTGCATTTGGAGGATATCCATTTGGCTTTGTGATTTCTGCAGGGAGCTTTTGTACGGAAACAACTTGCCCAGTGAAGTAGTATCACCATGTGTGAAACTGAACTGGGCCAAATAGAGAAATTTTGCCAGCTAGATGGAGCTCCCCCACTAAATTTCTTCCTGTCTTGATTTTGTACAGCCTTAATCACTGTCACTGAATCTGTAAGTTCATTTAAAAGATGGCCAGTTTACAAAGGAATTAAAATAAAAATGTGGGAGAAGCTCTCTCCTCCATGGACTTTGCCACAGGCCGAGATGAACACACAGTAATCCGGGATTTTATGGATCCATGCTGTTGTTGAGTCTGTATCTCTTTGTGGTGTTTTTATTCAGTGCAATCGTGGAAGTGCTAGTAACATTCTAATTAGTTTTCTTCCCAGATAATTGTATTTTAAAAATAGTTTTTGATTACTAAAACGTAGCCCATTTCTGTAAGATAAATTTACCACTTAGCTGTAATGAACACCTGTTCATGGCAAAACTTACTCTTCCCCTTACAATCAAATAGTGATTCTCTAAACTTGACATCCTTTGTTTCCATACTCGCTGGGACTCTAGAGAGCACCAAATCAGGTGATTTCTGCCTAGGTATGGCAAGGATGAGACTTCCCAAAACAACCTGAGATGCGAGGATCCGATGAGGTTTGTCATGCATTTTTATTGAGTCTCCACAGTAAACAATTTGCAGACTGTTTTAGGCATTGATGCAGTCTCATCATTTTTCTATAGGCCTTTAGTGATGCTGAACACACTTAGTCTTTGGTTGTTTTCAGTAAATATATGAAGTGAAGCTTAGTACATGACATTCCTGATAATTCAGGAAGAAATACCAAATCTAGATTGCTGTCTTACAGCAAATTTTTATTTTGGAAAAGCATGACTGCTTTGTTGAGGCTGTGAGAAGAGCCTAATGTATATCCTCATCATTGTTCAAAATAGTGGATCTGATTTTGTTAAAAGCACACTTGAGGTCAGTCACTGTTGCTCAGCTTCTGAACTGTTTATTGTTTTCTGTGATATTCATGTGGTGGGATAAAAAGTTAGAGTTCTGGATTTGAAATGTAATAAAATAGAGCTAGTAAGAAGTTAATTTCTTTTTCCACAGAACTACTTTTTGTGAAGTTTTAAGGACCATATTGAAGTATAATTAAGTAAAGCTTTTTTGGGAAAAAAAAGAAATAGTGAAAAAATAACTCTCTATGCCAGTAATCAAAGACATTTGTTTGAAACCAAATTTCTCCAACAGAAACTTAAGTATATGTGTTTCTACTGTAATATGACAGTATACTGTAGAGTTCTGTGTGATCATGTATGAAATATATTGAACCACTAGCAATCATTGTTTCAATTCACCAAATAACTGACTAAAAGGAGAAAAACAGTATCATATGTCATAGCATTAATAATGGTAAGTGCTTTTATTTTCTTTTTTCCCTGAGCATATGCATACATTAGTCTAATGTCAAAATTACTCTGATTTCACCCTCAACAGTGTGGGAAAAGTTTAAAGAGTTTGAAGAATCCCTTTAGTTCCCATTAAGGCAATCTCTGAACTGCCTGCTGACTGATTTCTGAAAAACAATGCTCTGAGGAGTAGCAACCATCTTCAGTTAGTGTCTCATGTTTTAGTAACTAATAGTGGCACATTAACACATTTTGTCACAATTTTGGTGTAACACAGAGGATGAGACACCAGAAGGAGAAGGCAGGAATTTGGAGAAAACATCAGAAAGTCATTTTCACATGCCTGAATGAAGTGGTAACTACATTTATGATGTTGTGGCAAAAAAGGATATTTCAATGCAATGCTAATTTAATTTTATAAATACAGAATTGTACCATGAACCAAAAATCTATTTTTATATATTTGTTATTCCAATAACATTGGAAAATTGTTGACCCTAAAACGTATACAATTGTTAGAGCTTAGCAGACTCTGTATTTATTTACAATTGTAATTCCATTCACTTATTAACTGAAGATTTTGTTAACGTGACAATCTTATTAATTCTGTGCATTATGCATTATGTGCATTCTCATGACACTATAGACCGAAGTTGTGCAATCATGACTTTTTCTTGTTTCAATGAGTACATCTAAATTTTGGAGGATGATGAGGCTTTGGGGCCTTGGTCTCAAGCAACAGATTCAGTCTTCTCTGCAACCTAACTGCAGTTTTCCAGCTGATGATTTTGAGCTAAGGAGTGACCTGGTGTTCATTGAGTCCCATTGACTGTTCAAGGCAAATATTCAAAGCATGACCTGCATTAGTGACTGAAGATCTATGTCAGTACTACAAATTTTGGTTACAATAGTGCATTCACTTTAAGGACTACCACTTTAATAATAATAAAAAACCCAAAACTTTTTCTTGAGCAGAGCTTTGCAAAAAGATATTCATGTTCTGGGCAAAGTCACCAGAATATGTCAACTCAAATGTTCTACTTTTCATAGAATTGTGGCATCACAGAACCATAGAATAGTTTGAGCTGGAAGGGACCTCTAAAAACTATCTAGTCCAACCCCTTTCTGCCATAGGCAGGGACATCTTCCATTGGATCAGGTTGCTTAAAGCCCCATCCCACCTGGCCTTGGACACTCCCAGGGATGAGCCATCCACAACTTCTTGTGGGCAATCTGTTCCAGTCCCTCACCAACCTCATGATAAAAGAAATTCTTCCTTATGTCCAGTCCAAATTTACCTTGCTTCAACCACTAGCTTTGTTATTGCAGGATTTGGTAAAATGTGTCTCTTTAAGTCAAAGTATTAGGCCTTAAAGTATAGTGCCTCATTATACTCTAAAATACTCTCAAGAACTCTACCTAAGATTGGCCATCAATAGTAATGAGTGCCATGATATTATGTGCCTAGGGGGAGAATCACTGGTTCAAAAAACACAATGGCAGAGGTGCATGCTCTCTTTTAAGAGCAGCTTATTTTTTATAGGTTTCACTTAATAAACTTCTCTACCTCTGGAACTAACACTTCAGTGTTAGTGATTTTGTATTTCTGTGGACACAAGCAGAGAATTTAATTGACATCATATAAGCTCCTTATGTTTCCAACCAAACAACAGGGACGTACATTTGACTGGGGAATTGACTAGTTTACAGGTACCTTGAAAACTAAAGATGATGATAGTTTTGCCTATAGGTTCATCACTGATGTAACTGAATGATGCCTGTTTGTCATATGCCTGTTTATATATGACATCACTTTTCTACTGGGGTGCCATAATGTGATTGCAGAATGGAATAGTCAAGCTTTCACTGACACCCTCTTATTTTTTAGGCCTTTACCAGAGAGCGCGAGGGTGTATTTCAGTCCTCCTAAGAAGACAGAGTAACAGCATGCCCCTGTTGAAGTCAGAAACCATCAGTGATGCAAATAGTGATTTATATGTATCTGTATATTTATAGTTGGGGATACCCCCTATCCTTGAGGAAGTATGTAGGTATGAGGTTATCAGTCACTATCTTCAGACCCTAATGGTTCACCCTGGAGGGAATGCCTTGCAGGCTGAGCAGGGTAAATACTGAATCCTGCCAGGCATTGCTTTCTTCTGAGTCACAGTCACTTTGTGCTGTGTTGGCTGACTTTGCAAATAGCTGGGCTGGTTGGGAATGTTAAAATACAATTTCTTCATTGCCAGTCACACTGCTGAAGTGTATCACCCTGGTAAATCTTGTAGTGAAAATAAGTGTGCTTACTTAATCCACTACAGGCCCGTCTAGAAGGTTTGATTAAAACAGCTGATAACCTTGAAGACTGGACTAATGTGAATGAGGAAGGGCTCATAGGGTCGCTTTGGTTAGCAGGGCTCTGCAAGCAGTAATTTGCAACTAATGGGGCTATGAGGACCAACCAGGAGTAGTAGCAACTTCATCCTACACTAATAGATCCAAAAAGAGGGTACATGCAATGCATGTAGAAGAGCTAGTTCTTACTTTGAGTGCTATTGCTTCAATTTACATCAGTATGGGAGAAACTCTGTGCAAGTTGAAAGGGTTATTGAGGCAATGAGAAGATACCAGCAGGTCTAGTTTTTATTTGTGATAATGGATCTGATAAGTAAAAAAAAAACCCAAAAAACAAACAAACAACAACAACAAAACCCACAAAAACCATACATGGCATAGTTTCTCTGATGTTAACAGTACTGGACTTGCTTACAACTAGAGATTGTCCTGCACTTTTGGTTACAGTGCTCATACCATCTGGAGAAAACAAACTATGTACACGTTTGTCCACAGTTTTTACAACACCATTTACAACTGATGTGACTAATAGCCCTAAAACAGATTTACAGGACTCTTATGCTGTGCTAGGGAAAGAGGCTGTTGTAAGGGTGTTCAGGACCTCTGATGGAGTAGTTTTCAACAATGACATACTTTGAAAGTACTGCCAATTCACAGGATATAGGGCAAGTACTTCACGTTGTTCTTGCTTCTTGCAGACAAGTTTCCTGCTTCTGTCCTCAAAGAAATGTCAGTCATCCTGGTGAGTACAGGAAAAGGCAGAAAGGTAATAGTAGTGAATATACTAGTGCCAAGGACAGGAAAAGGATAGGAAACTGTTAAGAAAAGCTGATACTTTTTGATGTTTCAAACCATATTCAGTGATTTGGCTTCTCAATACATGATTTGTCCCTGGTTTTCTCATATTGGCAGGTTCTTAATGTATCCCTTGTCATATTTTATGAGTACTATGGTAAAATTTCTAATGAGTGAGGAAGTGTAGCAGACAGCAAGTCTAATCTGGGGTATGATGGTAACTCTCAGGGAAGTAGCAAAACAAATTCTAATACTAACTTCAGGAACACCTTTGCTTTGTTTTGGTTCTAAAAAGGAGATACTTGGAGATATGGCCAAGGTCAGATTTAAGTGTTGTATTGACCAAGAAGACATTAGAAGGTGGTATGTTCTCCATATGTGCATCCAGGAAAGAATTTTAGGAAGTTAGTTTTTTTAGAGATGTTAATGACATGTATTATGGAATCTGTAGAACCATGACATAGACATAAAACTTGCATCCAAATCTGATGCTAACTGTTGCACAAAAAATATAACCTGTAGTATCTTTATCTCAAAAAATACCCAAAATGAACATGAAAGATCCTACATATATCCTGTCAGACAACTCACACAGTACATGTAGTTCCATAATCACACTTTTTAATTTAATGAATGAATCAACTATGTAAAGAGTCCCTATATTGGTTTCAGTACAAGAAATGGGTAAAAAATACTGCAGCATGTGTCAGGAGGAAATATGACCTTTATGGGAGTAGTTTTTGGGCTAGTCCATAAGTGAAGGCTAGGTTGAGAGCAGAGGTTAGAATCATACCAGCTGTGAGATGTACCCTCAGATTTGAGCACTATATGCTGAATGGCACTACATTTCTGTAACCTACCTGTGTTGCAACTACCAGCTAATCTAAATTTGTAGATACACTTCTTCTGTCTTAAAATCACATTGAATGTATCTTGGAAAGGCATCTTTTCTTTTTTTGGTACTTGGAAGGAATAACCATGATTAAGAGCAGTTTCTTAGGTAATGATCCAGGCATTTCTGAAACCACAGCGTGGTTTCAAGCATAGAACACCCTGGTCACTCCTTCCATGAGGGAGCAGACTAGTAAGAGAGAGCAGGACAGACATCTGTGGCAACATTGTTTGGTATGACTTCCTCTTGATTAAAGGACAGTTGCATAGTCAGGCATGTTGCATAGTCAGCAGCGGGGAACACCACCACTTTCATTTCAAGTGCTCTTGTAAATATCAGAAGACTTGTAGGTGTCAAAAATCCATCATTCTCTTTTTTAACCGCAGAAATCTTACACAAGATGAAATCAGGCAATCTAGAGGAAATAAAACTAAGTAGGGAAAATGTTGGGCAATACCTTTTGACATCACTGTCGCTAGACAGACTATGTGACTGCCTTCATCTAAGTATGTAAACTTTACTAAGCTATGGTGTGTTGCCAAGGTTAAGGTTAGTCATGCTGGAACCCCAGCAAAAGGCCTCTAGAAGGAGGTCCACCTCTGTGATATTCAATATCCAAAAGAACTGAGAAGGCAATTTCTCTAGGCAGGGATGTCCATGTCAGCAGAGTTATCATCAAGCTGAGTGGCTCTGGAACCTGCTGCTCCACAGAAGACCCAGAGCCTTGATGGAGTAGGGGAACTCTGGTGAGGGTGCACACATGCTGTAGCTTTAATTCTGTCAAGGGATGGCTGGCAGAAGGGGTCTGAAAAACTCTGCCAGGAGTAGGAGGATAGGGGGGAAGAGCTGTTTAGAGTGGTAGTTGCCAAAGTTTCTGACTGATGGATGCTTGTTAGCCTCATTCTTTCTCTGTTACCACCACTGGGCTGTGTCGTCAAGCCTTTTAAAAGAGATGCAGTTGAAAACAGTGTTTTCATAGACTTTTGCAGGCCAGCCTTAGAGCATTTACCCTGGCCTGGTGCACCATACGTTGGGAGTGCCTTCTTAAGGGGAATTCTAGTGTCCTTATTGTAATAAAGTTCTCAATTCATTTCAGAGGACTGAAACTCTTTTGGGGATTCTGCACTATTGTCATTTGACATGGTGGCTGTTGGGGATTGTGGATGTTTTAGAGGCTTATGGGGGGTATTGGCCTATCACAGATTCCCTGGAAGCTGCTGTGTGCCATGGGGGGCCTTGGAGTCTATTCTGTCTTGCAGAAGGAGCATGCTCTGCCACCCCCAAGGAACAATAATATTCAGACAAAGAACATTTTTTCCAGATCTCTTTTGCAAATATGGAGCTAAGTGTAGAACCCTTTCTAAGCCGAGAGGTAGCTGAAGAATTTTGTGAATCTGTTCTACCATGAAGCCAGGATGAATATTGGGCAGAAGCTTCTTTGGAAGGTGATGTTTTGTGACTGTCTAAGCGCAGGTGGTTCTTGTTACTCTAAAACCAGTAAAAGAGCCTCAAACCGCTAAAAGAGCTTCAAACCAGAAAAAGAGCTTCCGAACCCTAGACAGAAGGCTTTCCATCCTTGTTATTAAAAGCAGCTCCACTCAACTGCAGAGAAAAAACTGAAACACCTAGGAAAGCAGAATGAAGCCACAGGAAGATGACTGATTCCTGAGTAAATAAGGTACTTTCGATGGAATTCTAGGATAGCTACTGCATCTCTGTGATCAATTGTGGGTGTACACCAGGTGTGGAATGTATAGGATAAAGATGCACTCTCTCAAGAGGTATCTTTTTTTGGAACAGTCTTATGAGACAGAATGAGCAGACCCTTCTCTCCCTTTCTTTTCCCATCATATACTTACTGTTTCTCTGGCACTTATATTTCTCCAGGAACTGATTTGGTTCACTTAAATGGCAGACCTTTTGTACCATTTATGTTGTGAGTAGTTTTCTGAAATTTCAGCCATAAAATGTCATAGTGGACTATGGTGGCTTTGTGAAGGGAAGGAGGAAGATAGGAGCTGACTGATAGAGAAAAGCAGGAGAAGAACAAAAGGGATGACAGACTTCATGTTTTCAGCTTCAGGGAATAATTTATTTGGTTTATCTGCCCATCAAACTTATGCCATGTCTTTATGCCACTTAAAACAATTTTTCCAATTGAAATTGAAGGGGTTTTTTTGTTTGTTTTTGTTTTTGTTGTTGTTGTGTTGTTTTTTTTTTCTTGCATGAGGAACTGGTAGTTAAACTGCATTTTTTTGCTCTTCAAATGCCTGATTTTTTCTGAACTTTGCTGAATTCCATGACCTAGATGTTGGTCTTCTCTTGTTTCATGAGGTATGTTCCATGTCTTTTGTAATTTTTTGGTTCATATGAATCATTTAGTATCTAATAAAATCTTCAGCTAAAGGAAAAATAGATAACTAGAAGTCAAAGAGCAACAAAATGCTGAGTGTCAGCCATACGGAACTCAGATTTAAAATGTGGAATAAGCTTCACTGCTTTTCTGCATGCCTTGTTCCTGTGGACATTCAGATTAGAGCAAGAAGAGATGGGCCATAAATACAATTTTCTTTAGAAGCAATGACTAATAGGGAAAGGCAGGTCAAATATCAACCAACAATTTTAGCCTCAGACTCATGAGGACTATACTCAAACAGCTAAATATAGGAGCTTCTCCTAAATTTAGACACAATTATTAAGGACAGAGGGGGTTTTATGTGGTTCACAACCCACTAGAAAAAGCAAAGTGAAAAGTCATATAATTTCATAAGTCTAAGTTCTTGTTTTCAGTGAACAAACTTAATTGAATGACTGACAACTTCAACACTGTTGACCAGAACAAAAACTTGTCCCTTTCACCGGTGACTTTAGGCGATTCTTCATCACTGAAGATCCTTCTCTCTATAATAGAAACTTCGGAAAACCTCGGTTTTGTATTTTGGGCTATTAGACTCCTATTCTTTTAAAAATTGTATTTGTCAAATTATAATAAAATAAAACCACAACCAGACCCCCTTTTAGCAGTACCCTTTTAAGTGGTATAAGCATTATTAATGCAGGGATCTTATATTTAGACTTTAGAATATCTGTCAGGGTATCCCTTTACCATGACACTAAGTAAAAAACAAGAGATTGAGAAAAAAATGTTCAGAATAATATATCTTTGCAACCAGCTCAGACCTTTGCCTGTGTACCTTCACCAATGGCCCTAGGTGTGTTTTGCATCCAACTTTGATGCAGTTATTTCAGGGTTCCTTTTCCTCCCACATGCCAACTCAAAACCGCGTTTGCTCTCTGGATGGGACTAGACTCTGGGGTTTTTATCTTTAAATTGTTGTTAGTTGTAGTTACCAGTGTACACTGAAATAGCTGGCAGCAAGAAGGGGCAAGGGGTAGACAGACCCACTGTCAGGGAAGGGCATAGAACACTGTGACTTGGGATCAGTGAAGGTGTGACCTGCAGAGTCAAAAACCCTCATGTCAGGAGCAGGGGAACAAAGATGGGGTGACACAGAACAATAACAGGAGAGGAAGAGGAAATGCAGGTAAAAGGTGCACATGGAAAATGAGGAGCATGAGAAAAAGGGGGGGAATGGGAATGCAACGTGTTACAGCAGTTGTACTGCTTTAATCTGTCAGTGTGGTGTGACAGAGAATGAATGGGATCCACATTTCTGCCATTCCTTACACATTCTTGTCATATTGGCTGGTTTGCAAGCATATATTAGAGCATTCATTTAAATTTTTTATTTATATCTGAAATCTGCTCTAGAGGAATTTGTAGGTCCTTTAGCATAGATGTTTTCATCCTTTGTCTTTTTAAAAGCAAAGATTAACCCACAGCCTTTCATATATTTCTTAACTAATTTTGTATTGAGATGTTTATTACATCTTTCTTGCCTGGGGAAAACCCATTTGTCTCAAGCACACAGTAGTTTCTTCTGTTTCCTGTGAAAAGCTGTTCTTCTCAGTAGGCTGTGCTTCAAAGATATTTTCTCTAAAATGCAGGCTCAACAAAAGCCATGCAGTCCGCACGATCCTATCTGCTTCAAGCAATCGCACAGCAAGAGCTACTTCTAATACAAACAAACAATGCATTCTAAAACCTGAGTATCTTTATAAAGGTGTTAATGAAGAAGCGTAAATGAAATCAAGTTGCTGATATTTTTTAAAGTACTTTTAAAACTTACTTTAAACTTATATTTCAAGTAAGTAGAAGGGTTGGAAAGGGAGGGTGAGGAAAAGGATCTCTTGCTTTTTCTTTTTTCTTTCTTTCTTTCCAGCTTGTTTACTCTGTCCATGTGCCAGCACAGTGTGGGTATTCAGTTTCACTCTTTTCATAAGAGTTTTATACAGACACACACTGATTTTTTTAAAATTTATATGATTATTGCCTATGTTAGTGGGGAATGTGAAACCTGTTAAAAAAACAGAGAATTCACACTGTAAAGCCACAGAAAATATCCCAAGGGTTTAAGGAAATATGTGGGATTTGCCCCATTCCAAACCAACTTTAGATTGGTTAGATTTCAATGTGATGTAGTCCCTTTGAAGAGATGGTTGCCACAGACTGTACACCTATGAACTGCTCTGAGTGTGACTCCGGACCGTGATATAAGTACTTTTGGCTGCTACTAGGAGCAGGCTTACAACTTTTAATTCCAGCAGCATCCCCCCCACCCCTCTTCTTGTCATGTATGCTGGGTAACATACAATGGGGGAACAGAGTAAGATTCTCTAGGTATCTGATCAGTCACAGGAAATAGCTGGCACACAGTCTTGCTAATCTTTAATCTAACATCAGCTGCATGGGAGAATTTTCTTGCTTCTTCTCTCCATGGTTATAATCTGGCCTTGAGGTACTTTACCCTAGATAACATCTGATACGAGATTAAGGGCGTGATAAGAAGCTGTTTTATATAAAATTTAAGAGGCCATTAACATTCCACTGAATTGTAAAATTGTCAAGCTAAAAACAGCTCTCCTGGTGTTTTGCACAGATGCAATAGCAAATCACTGAGTCACAGGAAATGATTCAGTCTACATTTCTAAACTTTCAATGTGTGTTTTATGGAAGAAACTTGATGTAAATGTTTAGACAGTTATGGTTTTGGAGATAAATATTGCAGTTTTATGGAGTTTGGGGTTTGACGCACCCGGATTGTGGTACATAGTTGTCAATGTACTGAACATCTAAAGCTGTTCGATTATTGTATTTGATTCCAGTGTGGGATATATTTCTTTAGTTAAAGAAGCGTGCTGTCATATTTGGGCATAAGAGACTACAGAATATCATAGAAAAATTATTTTTTAATGCCCTAGCATTCACTCTGCACTGCTGGAAGAGAACTTTCATCAGCCTCCACACAGTTCTTGATCTCTTGTCTCTTCATCCTGTAAATACAGCACTTCAGTGATATGACCTCTCATGGCAGGTTATCCTCTGCCCTAAATGATCTCACTGGGTTAAACTGCTTTAGAAGGTTAAGTTAAAATATTTTTACAACAAACTAAAAAAACTAAAAAACTAAAAAATTGTGTAAGATTCACTGATACATGCAATTAATTGAAACTTAAAGAAACTACTATTAATTAACTTGTCAAACTTGCATTCCTCTCCTTTAAATCCTTTTCAACATATCTATTTCCAACTAGTGTTCGCTTTTCCTGCAGAATACCTATTATTATTGATATAAAATTGTCTTAAAATAAATAATTTAAGGATTATCATAGCTAAGGTTTAATATTGAAACTTTTGAAAATGAATACACATAGAAAGTACTGGGACTCATGGTTTATCAGACTAGCTCAAGAGACAAATAGTTGGGTTTCTTTTTAGTATAGAGCTTCTATAATTCTTCTGGGTCTGTCAAAGCCAAGGTAGTTACAGCAGCAAATGTAAAAATACACGTCAAGTGGAAGACAGTGAAAAAGAAATTCTCCATGAAAAACAGGACAGACTTCTTTGTCTCTCTTTTTAATCCAATAAGATTTTAAATTTATTCTGAATTATGTAATCCTCTTCTTTAAACTAAATTGTAGTAAAGTGAGTCTGCAATAGTGGAGTAAAACAGAAAGGAGGAAAATATTAAGCTCCTGCCTAAGAATCACTCATGGAATTATCCATCATAATGGATTTAATAGAAATTCACCGAGGACAGATGTCAAACCCTGCACCAGTAAGGCAGGACCCCAGGAGGACCACAGGCTGGAGACAGAGTGAGCAGCTGTGTGGAAGGGACCTGGTGGGCTCATGGGCATTGAGTTGAGCAGGATCCAGCAATATGTCCTGGCAGCAAGGGAGGCCACTGGCATCCTGGGCTGTAGCAACAGGAGTGCAGTGAGTAGTAGGTGGAGGGAGGTGATTGTTCCCGTTTACTCACCACCTGTTAGACCACATTTGGATATTGTGTTCGGTTTTGAGCCCTTGGAAACAAGAAAAACAGTGGTAAACTGGTGGGAGTTTGGCAGAGGACCACAATCCTCTGGAGCACTTGCCCAGGGAAGTCTGAGACAGTAGGGTTTGTTCAGCCTATGAAGGACAACACTGTATTGGGGGACCCTAATAGCAGCATTCCCCTATCTGGGACAGGCCATTAAGGAGATGGAGCCTGGCAGTTCTCAGTGGTGCAATGTGGGAGGACAATAGTCAACAAGCAGAAGTTTAAACAAGAGAGGTTCACTATATGTGTGAGGAGGAACCTTTTCATCAGAAGGAGACTCAAGATATTGGAACATGTTATTCAGAGGAGACTGTGTGCTCACCATCCTTAGAGGATTTTGAGGCCAGATTGAATTTAGCCCGAAGCCTCATCTGGCTTTAAACAGGACATTGGACTTGAGATCCCCCCCAACTTGAATTATCCTGTGATTCTGTGTGATGATTATTGTTGTAACAGATATAGACCTTGACAAATTAGAGAGTTTGGCAATCACCAACTGTATGAAGTTAAATGAAGGCAAATGTGGGATTCTACATGTGGTATGGGGCAACTCTGGATGAACTTACAGACTGGGGAAAGAGATGCTGGAAAGCAGAGCCATGGAAAGGGACCTGGGTGTCCTAGTCGATGGCAAGTTGAATATGAGTCAGCAGTGCCCTGGCAGCCAGGGGGGCCAACTGTGTCCTGGGGGGCATCAGGCAAAGCATCGCCAGCAGGTCAAGGGAGGGGATTGTCCTGCTCTGCTCTGCACTGGTGCGGCCTCATCTTGAATATTGTGTGCAGTTTTGGGTGCTACAGTATAAGAAAGACATGAAGCTATGAAAGAACATCCAAAAGAGGGCAACAAAGATGGTGAAGGGCCTTGAGGGGAAGCCGTATGAGGAGCGGCTGAGGTCACTTAGTCTGTTCAGCCTAGAGAAGAGAAGACTGAGGGGAGACCTCATTGAAGTTACAATTTCCTTGTGAGGGGAAGAGAAGGGGCAGGCACTGATCTCTTCACTCTTATAATCAGTGACAGGGCTTAAGCAAATGACATGAAGCTGAGTCAGGGAAGGCTTAGGTTGGATATCAGGAAAATGCTTTTCACCCAGCGGGTGGTTGAGAACTAGAACAGGCTCCCAAGGGAAGTGGTCACAGCACCAAGCCTGACAGAGTTCAAGAAGCGTTTGGACAATGCCCTCAGGCACAGGGTGTGATCCTTGGGGTGTCCTGCATAGGGCCAGGAGTTGGACTCGATGATCCTGATGGTTCCCTTCCAACTCAGCATATTTGATGATGATTATGATTATTTTTTATAATTTTCTGTAAAAGGTTGAAAGACTGCTGTAAAAAACGTCCTTTACATTCAGTTTACATTCAGTCTCATTTCAGTCTTAAGTACTTTTCACTTGTGCTAAATGTGATTTGATATAGATGAAACGAATTGTGTCTGACACAGAAGACTTCAAAGCTTTTGACTCTATAATCTCAAGATGTTTAGATAATTACATATTTTTCCTCAAATAAAAATACTCCTCTCCTCATTTTTGCAAATATTTATTCATCACCCCTGTTTTAATTGGCAATTAAATGAACAGAGCATGACTTCTTTATCAAATAAATACTTACTTTAGAAGTTAAGGGTATAATTTGAAAATAAAATGTAATCTTTGAGTTGAACAGATTGCTGATATACAACAACTATTCATTATCTATTTTCACTTTGTGTCTTGGCTGTTTAAAAGGATTTAAGAATATATTCCTAAACTCAGCATTAGATGCAGTAGTTACATTTTCTGGTTGGAAAGTTAGGTTCTTGAACAGACCTTACAATAGGCTTAAGTGAGCTAAAAATAAACTTCGAGCAGTTCATATTAACTGGGTAATAACAGGCAACAGCAAAAAGCAGTATCCAGCTATGATGAAAACAGGAAGTACATTACACAAGCTGCCCTTTCCAGATAGGTATGAATTCTTAAAGGCTTAACTAAAATAATAATCCCTCAAAGTTTTCAATAAAAGCAGAGAGTTGCCTATTGTTCATAACTCAGTGGAGATGAAAAACATGCACTCCAGTACATTGTGAAAGATCTGCTGTGTCTGGGAAACAACACTCTTTCCATTTAGTTATTAGTAACCCTGATTTCCATTTTAAGTCACTATGGATTTGATCCTGCAAAGGGCAGAGCATCTGAGCCTTATCCAGCAAAGCTGCATAATGCTGCTAAGCCTGGGAACCTTGAGAGATGGAAAGGCAGAAGTTGCCCCTGATTGACTGGGGTGAGGAGTTCTGAGCTGTTGTCATTGATGCTGAAGGTATCTGTGCTCCAGCATCTTCCAGGAAACCATATTGCCCCTCTGAAGCAGTAGAATCCTCTCCACCTTTTCTTGGCAGGCAGAGGTGGCAACAGGCTCCTTTCCTTAGAAGTGATGAGTGAAGCAGTAGCTACATCTAGACCACTCCTAGGGAGGTTTTGTTACAGACATACTACTCATTTTATTTCTGTGGTCAAGGACAGGCAAAAGAAAGAATGCCTGCATATTCTGCATATGAGAGATCTGCATACTGTCAGCTTCTTTTTCTTGTGAGGTATTTAAAAGTAGTTGTGTGTGCAACCAAATATCCAGTATATACAGATTCCTGTTGTCTCCTGTTCAACACTGTTTTGAGTACCTAAATAGGGAGTTTTGGATGCAGAACCATCTTTTTTTTGCATTTTTGTGGGCTAACACTTTTTCTGATGTGTTAATGGGACAAATTACAGAACATTAAGCATGCTGTGTTTTAGAAGTGCCCCTTGCTTGAGTCAGGACCCAGACAGATGGCAGTGATAGAGGTTGTCACCTGCCCAAGAAAGAGCATGCCTCAGTCTAGCTGCGGCCTTTCTTCTGTCCTGTAGTGCTGGCTAATCCCTATAGCCCCTTTGCCACTGTTGTCCCTGCACCACTGGGATGCCTCTGTGGGGAAGTTCTTACCCACCTTTCAGGACACCACCCTTCCGCACTGTGGCTCTGCCTCAGTAATAGGCCTGTAATAGGAACCCATGTAATCCATGGTAAACACAATACAACACAACTCTCTCTCACGCTGTATGTTCAGGACAAAAAACATATCACTATGTATTTTTCTTGCCAAACAAAATCATGATAGACTTTTAGGTTTGCTCTGCTTTGGGTGTTTTTTATTTAATGCTGCCCATTCAATAAAACGACCTCTGAAATGAAGATGTTTGAAAGTCAGAATTGACTCTTTCCACCTAGCAGGATAGAATGCAGCCATATTATTAAATAATGACAACATTCATTTGCTGTTATCAAATTCTTCATAGAAGCTAAACGCATTAGACAGTGTAGGCAGAAAATACTGCTATAAACCCAGACCCATGGATGAACTATTGCCATTATGATCTTATATCACACAACTTTGATACTTAGGTACTTTGAAAAAAGCGAATACATGAATACTTCATATATTCATTAAATGATTGTATGGTCTGCAAATATTCCTTATCATGTTTCAGAAATACTTAGACAAAATTATTCTTATGATATACAACAGGAGAAAGCTTCTTTGTAAACTGTGGGTAAGGTTTCCTGTGGAATCTTCTCAGGTTTAAATATTGGAAGTTGCGTCATTGCCTACTTAATTTGTTTATGTTTAGTTCATGGATGACAATAAGTGCTTCCATTTTTAAGCATGTCTTGCTACAACATATTTCTTTTGCTGCTTATAGTGGTATGGCCCTGGCTAGATGCCAAGTGCCCAGCAAAGTTGCTCTATCACTCCCCCTGATGTATCAAGAAGGTGAAGAAGGAGACAAAGGTGACACAATCAGCATGACAGTGCGGTGGCAGATCTGAACCTCTGGCCCAGATCTTGCTGTTCCCACCTGCAGTAAGGGAAAGAGGCTGCTGGATTTCTTGCCCTGGGATTCCTATTTCGTTTTTTATTTTCTGTGTTTGTAGTCCATTAACTAATTTTTTTCCAGCAGATAATTCTTCAGTATTCTTTTTATTTCATTAGATTGCCCAAACCTGTGGTGACACCGAATAGCAATACTTGCAATGTTTTTTGATGTTTTTTGCATTTTCAAATTCAGATTATACTGGGTGCTTGTCGTGGTTTAACCTCAGCTAGCAACTAAGTAACATGTAGCTGCTCGCTCATACCACAGTGGGATGGGCAGGAGAGTTAGAAGAGGCAAGAACAGTTTAATAATTGAAAATTACTACTAATAATAGTAATGATGAGGATGAAGAAAAGTGAGACAATAAGAAGAGGGAGAGAAATAAAACCCAAGAGAAACAAGGGATGATGCACAGTACAGCTGCTCACTACCCACTAACTGATGCCCTATCTGTCTCTGCCAGTGACTGGTGCCTCCCAGCGAACTTCCACTGGTTTATATTTCTTTGGTCAGTTTGGGTCAGAAGTCTTGGCTTTGCTCCCCTCCAGCTCCTTGTGCACCAGCTCACTGGCAAAGCATGGGACACTGAAAAGTCCTTGACTTAGGTTAAGCATGATCAGTTGAGGTAACAACAACTCTGACTAGAATGCACTAGAGCAAGTTTGTTATGAGCATTCAATATATTAATTTAGTAGTCACTGGTCCCAGCGTTGATTAATTTGCTCTCAGATTTGGTGTGCTTGTTCTTGCATTATGTGATAGCGCAGTCTTGCCATCTTCTCCATATTTGTGAGCCATTAATCCGAAACTATTAATAATTATAACTTTTACCTTTTCTTCTTAGAGACCCAATCCATGGTGGAGACACCTCCCTTCATCTTCGCCTTCTTCTCCAGGCTAATTGCAATGGGTCTTGAGAATTCTGAGTAGCCTTGGGACATTGAAACCAGCATGTTTGTATTATTGTGTCTCCTGAATATGTTCCAGGTCTTGTTTAAGATTAAACAACTATTTAAGAATACCAACCAGTGATCTGCCTTGAGGCCAGATAATTATGAGTGGGAGAGTTTGTAGGCAAGTTCCTAGGAGAGTGGGCACTTCCAGTGTTTTGGAACTTCCCCCCTGAACAAGTGCAGAATCCAGAAAAAATGAGTAAAATATTCGGGAAAGCTGTGTTGTCACCCTGGCAATTTCAGAGAGGAAAAAAATCACTGCTCAGTGCAAGGGCCTGGCCCAAGTCTTCCAAGCCCTGTTCAACAGTATTCATTACCCGCAAGGGGAAAAGGTCTTTGAATCTGACAACAAAACAACAGGCTACTCCAATCCCTGTGACAGGTCCTGCAACTGAACCAGAAAATCAACCTGTGCCCCTGTATACAGGAAGAAATAGACACCAAAGCCCTCTCTCTTAGTGAGGGAGGACTAAGCAGAGCCACCACAAGAATATGAGGAAGAAGCAGAACAACTTGATCCCTGTTCCTCAGTGAGCTGCAGGATATGCAAAATATTTTGGCTGTCAATCAGGTGAGCACATTATTACTGGCTGCTCTGTTGATAGGATAATGTGGCTGGTAGACTGGAATTAGAGAGTAGGGAAGCCAAGCAGCTGGGATCACTTGCTAGGGAAGGGGGCATTGGCGAGGCAATTGGAAAAGGGATGCAAGTCCTCAGCCTCTGGAGTTGACTTCTCTCAAGAGTGAAGGAAAGGTATCCCTTCAAGGAAGTTTTTATATGTCTCCCAGGAAAATGGACCACCATGGAGAGAGCTATGCAGTGCCTGAGATGCTAGATTTCTTGTGACCCGAACAATGCACAATCACCCACAGATCCAGACAAAGTCTGTTTCACATGTCCCATGTGGCGGAATCTGTGTGTGTACAGCAAAAGACAGAAAAAGTTATGGTGTGTTGGAAAGTGTAGGACCTGGGCATGATGTAAATGCTACAGAATAAGGGGTGGATACTGTCCTGGTTTCAGCTGGGATAAGGTTAGTTTTCTTCTTACTAGGTGGTACAGTGCTGTGTTTTGCATTTAGTATGAGAATAATGTTGATAATATGGTGATGCTTTAGGTGTTGCTAAGAAGTGTTTACCCTAAGTCAAGGACTTTTCAGTTTCCCATGCTCTGCCGACAAGGAGGTGAAGAAGAAGCCTGGAGGGAGCACGGCCAGGATAGTGCTATTTAGCTTAAAGTGTGTAGTGATACAGCTGCTGGAAGTTTCATTGAAGGAGCTTTTCAAAGTCCTGAGGAACCTGGAGTGTGACTGGCAGAGGAACTTACTTTTTTGTGTCTTTTTACCTTCTTTATACCCTCTTATGAAAGACTCCTTTTTCAAATTGTGGTGGGATTTTGAAGGCTTGGAGAATTCTCCACTTCCCCATCTGCCCTTCAAAAACCATAATTAAGCTGCGAAGACTTAAGGCCTGACACTAAGATTGCACAGTCTCTGTGTTTTTGACAGATAAACACGGAGAAATGCCAAATTATGAGAATTGTGGGTGAGGTCCTTTCTCTGAAGAGCTGTTTCATTGCCTCCTGCTGACAGAATACTGAGGAGGGAGAGGCAAGGAGACCTTTCTGACTTTAAATACTTCTCCTTTGCAGAGCATCTGTTGGGAGTGCTGCTGCAGTGGATTGTGGTAGAAGGGTCAAAGAATGCCCCTCAGAGGCTGCTGGGAGGGAATGGGCAACAACAGAAAGGTAAGTGGCTAGAGAAAGGCAGGGGGTGGGGAAAGAGCACATCTGGAAGGAGAGAATTAAAGTTGTAACTGCAAATCACAGTGACAGAATTTTAGCATGAGAGGGTAGAGGTGAGGGAGTACTTGTTATTTTCCAAGATAGCATTTGGAAGGATTGAAACAATCATTTATACAGTTCTATATATATACACCCCTCACTATACTTTACAAAACCCTCCAAATTCCTAGAATATCTGAAATATCAATAAAAATAAAGTGACAACTTTCTTGAAAAATGGTCAACTTGATTTGAATTTTTTTTTTCTAAAATTGCTGATCAAAGAACCTTGAATCATCTTCTTATTATGTTGCCTGATTTTGCCTACAGCAGTGCAGGATCATTCCCCAATTATTGTCAGTGCTAGTGTTTCCTAAATCTACTATTATGCTTATTAATTGAATTTGAGAGGCCAATTAAAATTTTCCCTACTATTGAATTTTAGTGTACCTAACTTAATTTTTCCTTGATATTTTTGCAATAATCTCTTGTTTTTCCCTAAATGATTCTGCTAATGAACCAGTGTAGATTTTTCACATTTTAAATATTTGTTGTAGTTGTAATTGTAACTCGATGTCATTTAGCTGGCACTATACATGTATTTCTCTTTTCATATTTCTTTTAGTTGAGTCTCCCCATATTGTTTTTGTAGCTTTTCTTTGAACTTAATCCAATTTGTCTATGTTTTTCTGGTAATTAAGTGCTGATAGCAGAAGAGCATTCACCTGTTATGAGAAGAATCATCTCCTTTTATTTCTTTGAACCTGTCTCTTACTAGCTTTTAGTAATGACCCCTGCTTATTCTGTTTGGAAAACCAGCAAGCACTTGATTTCTAGCCACCTTCCCACAGGTAGTGTGATCATTTTGTATTTTGTAACTTCTTCATGGTTCATTGATTTTGTCTTCCAAAGTTTATTGCCTTGTTATTTTTGTGTGGGGAATAAGTTAAATTTGTTCCACTAGTTGTTTCTGGAGCAGTATAGTTTTCTTCCTTCAGCAATAGAACTGTATCTGTTTTTGTCTAAACTTCTATTTTTTTAGTTATTAATTCTTTGCCTAATAACTTTGGCAGTTGTTAATGCTGGCTCTTCATCTATGATGTGCACAGAGTTGATCTGTTACAATAATGATAGTGTGTCAAAGTGAATATCTTAAAGGAAAAACAGAGTTACAGTTACCTGGGCAATATTTTGAGACCTCCCTCAATTGTATGATGATTATACTCTTTTTTTTTTTCTTTTACATAGGATTCTGTCTCACTAAACACAAGAATGGATAACACCAACCCACAAAAAATTCCACATCTCTTCCTTATCCTTTAGCTGTATCATCCCTATTTTAAAGACAAGGGAAAATATGCGAGAAAGAACTTTTTATGAGACGACATAACAGACTTTTGCTGACAATTAGGACAATGTCTGTCTGTGTGGAAACTCCCAGCACTGCTCTGATCTTCAGAGCTGTCCAGAAGCTTGCCTAGGAATGCACACTTTGGAGTGACCATACTGTAGAAGAGAGTGGTCACGTCACACCCCTGAATGATAGCACTTCAAGTAAGAGACACCAAAACTGAGGACTGCAAAATATTTCTCACTTGAAGGCAGGCAGGGAAATCTGAACATTTCTATGAAATCTAAGGAAGAGTCAGGAATGGAAGTGAGTTTACCTGACTTGACTTTCTGATTCCTAAACTGCACATCTGTTGTCACCCTGAAGTCCTTCTGCCACTCTACTATAATGTGTGAAACCATACAGAAAAAAAAGTCAGGGACAATTAATTGGCCTGGTTTATGGGTTGATACCATTCTTTCTGTGAGCTGTGTCAGACCAGGGGGACATCAGAAGAATAAGCATTTGAATGTGCAATTTAAACCAAATTTTCTCCTTGTGGATGGTGGTGTGTCCTGATTCTGGACATCTGAAACTTTGAGCTCTGGATCCTAAAACTTATTCTTCAAATGTTAGTTTAGGAGAAGAAGGAAGGAAACAAGCAAAATGCATCAGTTCATTAGAAGACAGAAGTTGGGCTTCCTCTTATTGCTTTCATGTACAAATCTAATACTGGCTTATGAAAACTTATTTAGTCAAACAAAGTTTAATTGCTTCAGATTCCCCCTACTACTCTTTGTAGGCAAAGCAATGGAAGACGATGTGACCCATAACACACTGAGACCCTGTGATAGATACTGTACAAACCCAGTAATTTTTATTGTGTTGATTTTAAGGGTATCTTTAAAAAATCAGTGCTGGTCTCTGTTGGCAATGAGGGTGCAAGGGAGGCTTGAGGTGAGGCCAGCTGGTGTCATGCATGATGTGCAGATCTCTCTGACATTCTGAGTGTGTAGAGCTGTCATGTTGGACTAGCAGCACGTGATTGCTTTCTTTATGTTGTTTCTTTCTTAGTGTACCTAAGTAATGCTATGCTTTCAACCTGCTTAATACATCTTTGCCATTTATAAAAAAAAAAAAAATCCTTTCTGCTTCTTATCAAGACGACCATTTATTGCGAGTAGGACAACGTTATGACGTGAGATAAGTTTTGTTGTTTTCTTTCCCCCCTTTCATTTCTCTTGCTGCCATTCTGTGGTGTTTATATGCTCAGTCTATGCTTGTCTTTGTATGCACTTACACATCAGTTTCACAGCACTGCTCTCTCTTGCCTATAAACCAGTGCCTGCTAAGTGAATGCCTTCTTACCTGCTTTCCCTGAGTGCCTGTAGAGCTGTGTCCAAACTGCTGGAAGGAGCTGTGCTGCAAAAGGAACAGGGAAGGGTGGAACCAGTCAGTAGGTGAGTACTAGCCAGTGCAACAATCAATGAGCTAGTCTGTGTAAATCCTGTAGTTGTTTTTTTCAGTATTTTTTTCCCAAAAAGCAGACACCATAATAGCAGAATGGACAAATTTGTACATAAAACCTGGCTCAGTTCCAGTTACAGAGTGATTCCCTGAAGTGGTAGGGATTTCCTTCATCTCACAGTGGATTATTGTATAATAGTCCAAGTTTTATCAAATGTGAGACAAGTCCCTTAAAGCTTTACTGTTGTTGCCTAAATGGCTGTGAGGAAAAAAAGACTCCAAGCCAAATTAGGTAGGAGATAAGATAAGGATACAAAGGTTTAATGAGCCCCCAGGCTTTCTGGAATAACCCCCAGCGCGCACACCCGAAATCGAGATGTTCACAGTTTTATAATGATTTTCACCCAATCCCCGTCCTGCCACCACCCAGGTTCTGCCCCCGCCACGCCTCTTGGAAATTGGGTCTGGGGGTGTTTTGGGACCCTCTCTTCTTCATCTTCATCTTCCTCGGAGCACGTAGTGTCCTTGGAGGCCTTCCAGAACTCTAGGCCTGAAGGTTGTTAGGTCTATGTCTATATCTTCTTGCTCAGGGTTAGGATGTTCTGCCTTGAAAAAGAGACTAAATATGCTAAAGAATTTAGGGAATTGATATGGGAATGAGTAACAAGGGTTTGAGCTGGTATGTTAAGGATAAAGGGATAATATTGCTGCTACTCTAAAATCTACTTTTACTACATAACTACTTCTAAGATCTACAAAAATTAAAAAATCAAAACATCAACACTCCAAGGTATCACTGTCGATGAAAGATTATAAAGGTTCTGGGCAAAGGGGCAAAAATTAGAAGGTGATTTGAAAGCCTTTAAAATCAGATGTTGAGGTCTGGTCTCTTACATAGTAGTTGGACAAGGAAACAAAACCTTCAGCTACTGCAGACTATCATAAATGATCTGTGATAGGATATGAAGTGAGATAATTTAAGGAAGTATGTGATAAAGATTATTCCTTCCAGGTTGTAGCCATAGAAGAATGCCAGGAAAACCAAGGAAATTTTGTATTCAATGACGTTTTTAAAAACAAACAAACAAACAAGACCCTTTCTCTATTCTGTGAACTTTTCATTAACAAGTATTCATGAACACTGGGGGTTTCCGCAGATTTTTTTTTCAATGTAGATTTTGACCATACTTAATAGTTCCACTAATGTGTTTATTTAATTTTTCATTGGTCATGGTTCTGCTATGATAAAAGAACTTGATCTTTTGGCATCCATTAATATTTTTGCTTTGATCCTGTAACCAAATGATGCTAGCCACAGAATTCTTCTAATTTTGGCATCATTACACTTGATATACTTATTATTCATTTTGGTTTTGGCATTCACAGCATGGAAACTTAACCCAAATAACCAATAATGTCTTTGCAATAATGTCAAGCAATATTTGGCAATTATTTCGCTGTATGTTTCAGGAGGGTGTTTGACCTGATTGCATCTGGGAACAACTGTGAGTTTATGAAACCAAGCATGGAATTATAAACTAAGCAGGTAGTCATCTCTGGCAGGAACATAGCAATTACAGTCTTTCAATAATATATGGTTTCAACTGAAAATCAATATGTAACAGGTAAGGGGTGAATAGGAGGCCAAATAATTCCTACCAAAGAGGCTAAGAGGGTGGCTAGGCAAGACTTTATTTTTTTAGATCTGTGTTTTATCTTAATTTTGTTTCATGTTAGTGTATTTAACAGGATTTTACAGCCTGCTGTGGAATTAAAAAAAAAAGGTTCATTGATGTGTGTTCCTCTATTTGAGGCCACTGGTATACTGTGTGATTGCAAAGGGACAGAAAGAGCTACATACAATCTTGAGTTTTATATAACAAGTAATTTTTAAAATAAATTTTTGATCTTTGTCTTGCTAAGTGAAGAAAAGAGAGATTATTCCAAAACACAGGCATCCTGGAAGTACAGGTGAGTCTAATAGTTAGGGTAAGAAAACAATGCATTTGTTTAGGAAAAGAATAGTTGATACTACCTGACTGAGGCCAGAATCTGGGAAAAAATTAATGGAGTAATGTAATGTTAATCTTGATAGGAGGTCTGTAGTGGTTAATTGATGTGTAAGAATTAGCAACGTTTGGGGCAGAGTCAGTTCAAGGTATTTGATAAGGAGCAATGATAATTAGCTCAGGGTTTTAGTCTGGTTAGACTGGATTTAAAGTCTTAAAGCTGACATGTAAACTAATTCTAAAATGAAACAAGGATTTAAGAGCCAGGTAATATTATCAATGTTTTATAACTTATGGGTAGAATGAATATGACATAAAATATTATTTGCTGAAAAGATTTATAATGTCAACACAAAACTGAAAACGTTCATGATATCAACATCAACTAGATGATGGTTTTAGTTTCATTAGTGTGGTGGTAGGTGATGGTGGTATTATTGTAACCCTCATCATCATTGTCATCATCATCATCATCCTTCTTTCTTCCAGCTCCTAGTGATTAAGCATAGTGGAATAGGTACGTAAATTAAATCTCAGTGGCATTTTCCCGTGGATAAATATACTTGAAGTTTTATTTTGCACAGGATAGTCCCAAATCTAACAAGATATATGTCAGTGGGTAATTTTCTGTTTCCCATTGAATTCTGTGATAACCTGAGAAGAAATTGACTGGGTCGGGTTCTTTCCACACCACTAAAACACAGAAGTGGAGTGGCAGTTACACAAAATAAATATGAACGTGAAAGAAACTTCCTTAAAAATCTGAAAAACAATTTGTCAGAAATTAAATATCAAATGCTGCACAAGTCCAGGTCTGTTTCAGATTCAAGAAGAGTTCAATTTTAATAGGGTCATTCCAGCCATGAAAGTAAGCACAGTCTGTGAATTATTGGTTTGTTTAAGATAACATATACAATAAACCTTTATATCTGTCCAAATGTATTTAAAATCAATTAAAATAGCTGTTATTAAAAAGTTTTCAGAATGAATGGGCCTTTCTGATTTGTAGAGGAAAAAGCTATCATATCACCCAATAAAACACTTACCAACCATAATTACTATGGCACTTGAAATTACCCTAACCCCTCTAGTGCCCTAACCTCTCTATTTTACTTGGCAAAAGAAACATAGAGTGATGTTGCTCTTTCCCTTGCTCCTGAGCCTCCACAAGAATGTCTAGCTAAGGTGGCTAGATGATGATTTGGCATAGAAAGCATCACATTTTCTCCTGCCAAATCCAGATATTTCATATATGCAGGTGAAATGTTACTCTTACTGGATTTTGGGATATCATTCTCAGTCTCCTATCAGCCATATAGATTAGGGAATTGGGAAGAATTGGAAATGTCATTCTCAGCACATGCAGATATTTTTTTGTGCCACACCCCCACATTGTTTTTCTGGTTTGCAATATGAATGACACTACTTTAATATGACCTTTAACTTGAAACTTGAAAATTGAAGCCTCTGCTTTATTATAGATGAATCCTAAAGAGGAATTATGAACAAGTTAAAATCTGTTTCTCTACAAGCATTCATTCTGTGCAGGAGGGATCGATAAACAACTTTCACTTATAATGTGAATCACATAATATATTAGTTCAAATGAATTTGCACAAAAAAAAGTTCTAAATATTTTTATTCTTAACTGTCATTCTTTATCATAAATAAGCACTTTTGATATATACTTAGAACCACTTAAATCTTACCTTTTCCTTTGCTCAAGAACTTGCCTTCAGGTGTAGAAAATGCAGTAGTTAGAATCTTTCTAGAAGGGCAAGTTACTTCAAATTAATTTTGCCCAGCCCGTATGAAAGCTAAAATTCTTTCAGTAAAATCTACTGGTTGTTATTTAAATTTCAGACACTGAATCCTTCTCCATTGCCTCCTCTAATTTTCTACAATTGTTAGGTTTCCTCCTTTATGCTTGGTAAGGCTCAGAGTGAATGCAGTACTCAGCTATTCTGACATCCAAACATTTCAAACAATATGTGTGTGTTCAGAAAGTCTGATTTTTAGTAAAGTGTATTTGTTCTTTTATTGATACCTTGTTTAATATTGTCCTACCATTCAAATTCAAGGTGATGAATATTCAGAAAATATTTGCACAGAAACACTTCCATTTTTATCCTGTCCTGGTGGAGGAATCCTTGCATTAAGCAAATCTATTTTCTTTCAACCCTCCTCCAGTCTGCTGAAAGTCAACAGGCTGATGATGTTGCAGGGACTGCTTTTCTTGCTGCCAGTCTGAGAAAAAGTTCCTTTTCGAAAGCATTCTCCTGTCTACAATTACTTGCATGGGCTGTCATCTCTCTTTCTCCCTGAGCTGAGAGAGACTTTTCAGAAAAGAAATCCATACTGACCCCTTACCAGTCCCTGGTAAATGCCCAGTGCTGAGATGTATTCAGGCTCTATTCAGACTGCTTCCTTAAGTGTTGTGGCTGGCCTTACTTGCAGAAGGAGGTTTTTGAATGTATTTGATAATCCAGAGAGATCTTGGAGCTTGGGGTGTGGAATTTAATAGTTGCTGTTCTAATTAAAATTGCTGCATCAAAAACCTGTTTGTGAGCAAGCATAGTTGTCTGATGAATGCTGACCTGAGGTGCTTCTTTTGTGAAAATTTTGTCATGCCATACCTGAAATAAAAGTTTCTAGTGAAAAGGCATTTATTACCGATGTTTGTAATTGGGCTCAGTACAAAAAAAATATTAAATTGCCACATTTTGAATGTAAAGATTTGGAAAAAACAAGGTAAACTCCTGAATGAGATGGATTGATATATTCCCCAAGGACATGCCTACACTGTATTAGTTCCACTGTGGTAACTTTTAAGTGTTATTTTTACATGCTACTCAGAATACTTTAAAAGAAGCTTTTCCCCAGCATATTTCTATAGAAGCATCAGTTGTCTGGGAAGTTACATGTGGGCTTCTTTTGATCAGTTCCTTTGATAGGTATTTATCAAAACTCTAGGCTTTGGGACAGTCCTAAAAGATGGAAAAGAAACATGCTATTTTTAAATGAGAGGTGTTAAAAACCAAAGCAATTAGCTATGATTATTAAGCATCCTCCACCTCTTTTATATACGTAATTTATGTAATCTTCAAGAACAGTTTTTCTTAGATGCAGAACTGTTGTTATAAAGAAAATGCTTGTCTATGACATGTAAGCTTGACGGAGAGAAGAGCTAAAAATGTCCCCCATGTTGAGTGAAAAATCTTGGACATTACTTGGAAAGATGTATGCTTGCAAAACGATTACTTCTGGTCTATGAACAGTGCAGTTCCCAGCCTGTTCCCAGGTCAGCTCATTGACTTATGTAGACCTTTGGATGGTCCTGAGCAACTTGTTTACATAGGGAAGATGATATTGGTAGAGAAGAGGTTATAGCAAATGTCTTTGTTTCTTGGAAACTTTAGTAAACCTAAAGTTCCCTGAATGTCAAATAACTAAATTATATATTACTTAGAATTCATAGTCTCCTTGCCTTCTTATGTCCATTCCCCTATTTTTTTTTTTTTTTTCATTTCAAGAAATGTTAAATTGCCTGACAATTGTTAACTGACACTCTGGAAATATTTATACAAGAGTACCTGTATTATATAGTCAAGTAATGATAATCAAAAAGATGATTCTTGTACCCAAAGATGGCAACATGTTATAGAGAAATTATACTCTTCTTGCTGAAAAATGGGATTTTACAAAAAATAAGATATTGAAATGTATATCAAAATTCTTTTATCTGCCAAGAGGACTGAGATTTTATGAGCTTTTAAATTTTTTTTTTAAATTACCAATAAGAAATTTTGGAACGGTATAAATGATAATTACTTTTATAACACTGAAACCTCAGGTAGCAATTCTAGTTGAATGAACAGCTTAAAAGAAGTTATTTTTTAACTTGATTTCAAGGTTTTTGGAAGACACTGATGCTGTGGCATTATCTGTCCCTCTGCCACTTTGACACTAATATCTTTTGAATTCCTTGGTCAAATTCAACCAAATCAGAGTTGCCCGTTAGAGTGCTAGTTTGCTTTATGTCCCTTCAAGTCATGTGAAAAATTAGGGACTGTATGGAAGAAAGAGGCTCAAATTAGCATACTGCTGAGCGAAGAGTAGGCAGAAAGCAAACACTATGTTTTACTAGGCAACAGCGGGCTAAGTCTAGCTTTGGACTATACACATTGCATTTGCTCTCTTGCCTGGTTGGGGTGGCATGAGGAGAAGTGGTGGCATCAGGTAGGTTTATGGGATGAAGGGAACCATCTTTCATAAGTTCCACTACTCACAGAAGAGCTCATTTGACTGGCATTGCTATAGCTGCCTTAGCTCAAAAAGAGAAGATTTTGAAAACCAATATCATATGCTTTATTAAACTCAAGTCTTAAAAAAGGCTATATATAATCATTTTAATTTCTGAGGCTTCACAAGTAATCCTACTTAAATATATAGAGAAGATTTATCATAAGACGTTAGTGCCATTTTTCTTGATTATCACTTACTGAGGCTTCAAAGTACTCACTTCAAAGTGCTTAAAAGCCAAATGTGGTTTTTTTCCTTGCCACAGCATCCAGTAACCTAATAAAAGACAGATTATACTGATTTACTGTGAAGTAAGAGGGATAACTAAAATATTAAGATTGGTTTTACATGTTTACCCCATAGATTTGTGAGTTATTTCAGTACTACAGGCAATCTAGATAATTTTCTATTATAGGTACCGAAGATTCGTGTTTTTTAAAAATGATATTTTGCTTTTGTATGACAAAGGGCATGCCAGACAGGGAGCTTTGCCTTCAAACTTGGAGCCACAGGGAGTCCTACTCATTTGGTATTTCTGCTAGAGGAATCCCTCTAAAGGCAAAGTCACTGGAGAAGCACTGTCCTGCACAGCTTTTGGTAGGTGGCCATAAGGATGCTGCACAGAGTTTTCTGGAGCAGATCTGCTGAACTGCATGGAAATACAATGTTTATTAACTAACCAGTGCTGTATGGTAGATGTTGTAGTCTACCATCAGCATCTTCTCCTGAAATGTTTCTTTCTGTGTGACCTCTCATGACCACTAACTCTCCAGCATGTGACAAGTCCCACATGGATGATCCACAAGATTCCAGGAGTGGTTCAGTGCTCCAGAGAAGTTTGGGAACTTTGATTTATCCCATAGATAGAAGAGGATTATCAAAGTTTTCTACTGTTTTAATCTCCTGATAGTTGCTGACGATATTTGTGAAAGAATAGGATCACTGTCTTTTCTGTGTGATCAAATGCTTCTGCAGACAGGGACAACGCTGAAGGGAGGAGAAGAATAAAACAACAGTCCCTTTTTTTTTTTTTTTTCTTTTCCTTTTTATTAGCAATGTATCTTTATTCTCAATGCATTTTTGAGCTTCATAAAGAAAGCTGGGATTGGATCTGTGAAAAAATTCCACAACTTTCTTCCTTTTTCTGCAAAGTTAAGGTTGTATCCATGCTCAGAAGCATGCAAAACTTGAAGACTTAGTTATATCTCATGGTATTATTTTTTAGTTTTATGATACTTTCTTCCCCTTCGTGGTGCTCAGAAATTTGTGTTAAACTTAAAGAAATAGTAAGTGTTTTGTTGTATGTTTAATGGACAAGACATGTTAGTCCTTGATATGTAGTAACATGTTTCCTTCTTTCTAATCAACAGATTTGCATTGCCTTGTCCTGCCATGTGGAGTTAATAATACGATGTCAACCATGGAAAATCAAAATACACTCACTTGTAGGCATTTGTAAATCTTCAAAACCAAGGGTACTGTAACAATAAGGCAAATAGCCTGAAACTTGTGGACCAACACCCTACTTCAGAAGGTTTTCTCTTGCAAAGCCGTTTTCCTCTCATACTTTCGGTACGCTACCAGGGAGCAGTTGACAATATGGATTCTGCTTGTGTCAGCTGACAGGAAGGAGTGTAAGGGACTGGACATCAGAATGTTTGTTGCTGATTGTCTTGAGTTATTGCTCTGAAACTGCCTGGCTGGCAGGAGCAGCAGCCTTAAATGCAGGAGACAGGTTTCACAGAGTCACAGAATAGTTGATATTGTCTTTTCTCCAAATCAAAATTTCCCTTCCTTTAAGAAATGCCCAAATGTCAAGCTCTTTTTGAGTTTTCTGCCTCATATATTCAAGCAGATGCTTCAAAACCATTATGCTATTGGTTAAGTGGTGCCTAATCCATATGGGTGTTTGGTGGCTCTACTTTGGTCTGTTTGTGTATTTCCCTGAACACAAGGAAAGACCTTTGAAAGATCTCATATAGACTGTGTTGTTCACTGTCTTGGCAATGGATCTGTGACAGGATGTGCACTGATTAAAAGAAAAGTGAGTTTTATGCTTGAAAACTATCAGTTTTATGCTTTTGAGTTACAGGTGGAAGTTAGGCTGAATAATCAGTTAAGCTGAAGCTCAGTGATGGATGGTGCTTTATTTTTACCCTGCTGCTATGATGTTTAGCTCCTTTATAAAAGGAGAGTGATAGAGTCAAGCAGAGATCTCTGAAGGAAGGGCCAAATCACTCCTGGAGATCATCTGAGTGTGTGAGAAGAGAAAAAAAGCTTTGATACACATTGGTCAGGCAGAGGAGGGATGTCTGAGACTGAAAGCTGTCTGAGGAGCTAGGAAATGGCTAAGGAGAGCGGGGAGGAAACACACAACTAAGCCTGAGTGATTCTCAGTATCAGGAAGCACTGCATAGAGTTGAGCTGCAATCTCAAGAAAATAGGTTGTTAAATTGCTGAAGGAACAGATGTACTTCAGGAGAATAAGACAAGCGGAGGACCTTCTGTTGCAAACCATTTTAAAATTTCATTTCTGTCTTACCTAATCACCTGATTTATATCTATTATAAAAAGTTAACTCTCCTTGTTTGCATTTTAATAGAACCTGACTTTTCACTTGAAAAGTTCTTCCATTTTTGGGGGCAAAGGGAAGTTCGTCCTGCAGCTTTAAGCAAATGTGCCTCACAGTTCCTATTCAGTTTGAAGTTTAGTCCTTGGCTCACCTGAAAAAGTGATTTTCAGAAACTGCTGTTTTATTTTTATAATGACACATAGGCTGCAGCATCACAGTACAGGTTTAATTTTGAGGCTTAATGATAGAATACAAGATCTGTTTGGTTTGGTTTGTGTTTTTGTTTGGTTTTGTTTTGTTTTGTTGTTGTTTTGTGGGGGGGGTTGGATTTTGGTGTTTGTTTGTTTGTTTGTTTGTTTGGTGTTGTATTAGGTATGCAGGCTAAATATAGACCAGATATCAAACTTCCTGAGGATAGTTCCCCTTTTGGGAAGATGACCATCTTGTCTGTCTTTTAAAGGAGATTTCTTGTTTCATTAGGCTGTCATGTGAATCAAAGATTTGCTGTGTGATGCTGAAACACATACGTTTGATTAAACCTTTTTCTCAGTGTGGAACTCATCCTGAAGAAACACTGCTACTATATGGAGCCATTCATATATGACAAAAAAATCTGAAATGTGCTCTCTTCCAGTATTTATGCACAAGTAAAGTAGTACTTTTTGGTAGAATTAGAACTTTATATACATGCTGATACTATTTCTTCTTTCACGTGAGGAAAAAAATTAAAGAGTTAGATTGGAAATAGTATGTATTGTCTCTCTGGCCACAATCTCAAATTGTGAAAATATCAGTGTTTCTGGAAACTGTACATTAGCACAACTTTGAAATGGCAAAAAGCCTCTGTTTATAGATTAATTTAAAAAGAAGCAATGAAATTGCTTTAGGAGTAGTTGCAAATGGGAAAAACACAGTGCATTCATGTGATTTGCCTTCTGAAAACTTATAATCATTTATGCTCATAAAGCTAACACTGATTTTCCAGAAACACTAGTAGGTTCCTGATTCCCTAACATAGCAAGGTGTGCTGTACATAACTAATTACTCAGAAAAAAAAAAAAAAAAGTGCAATGGTGTCTGTAGTCACCTTTCTTAATGGTCAAAAGAGTTCCAGAGATGTAGGAGATATTTCAGTTGCTCAGCCATATTCATTTGAGTATTTGGAACTATTGAAGCATAACTCCACAAAAATATTATCTCTGCTATTAATTTAAGATAAATGTGTTAACTGTGCAGTTGAAGGGATCTTGAAAAATTTCCTCACTATTAGAAGTTATCTTTCTATAGGAGGTGAAGATTGCTTAATTGCATTTTCTAACTTCTTTGAAGATGATGAGGATAGGAGTGATAATTTTAGTGACTGAGTAACTACTGAAAAAGGTTTTTTTAATGACACACTTAAAAATCTTAACAACCTGCTCTTCTATATGTTGGAATTAATGATGTCATGGTTTCTCTGAAAGGTAAGCTAGTTAAATAATTGACAGCTGATTCATGCATCACAGTCTAATTCTTAAAAACACTTCATATCAAAGCAGAAAAAACACCAAGCATTTCATTCACCTTTCAAATACCTGAATTTGTATTAAAGCCACAACAAACAAAACGAAATTTAAACCGAGCCAGTTGCTTCCTCTGCAAAAAGTGTTGGCCTTTCAGGAAATCCCAGATGTTTGAGGCAGGCTGAACTTCCAAGTTTGGATGAGGAACCTTTTCCTGAGGAATTTTGTGGAAGGCGAGCATGTCAATAATACACCTGCAGCACAAGCCTTGTGTAAGGAAATTGTCCATGGGTCTATCCTTAAGCTCTCATTCTCTCTGTTTTTCTAAATTCATTGACTCTAATGTACACTCTGGGAATATTTTTCTTTTGAAAACAGATGGTATGGAAATTTTTCAATATAGGTTCTGTTAAACCCAAGCTACATATTAATGTTAATTTCAGTAGAACATGTGAAAAAACATGCAAACTGATTTTATAAAACACCTTAAGAACTGATATTTTAAAAAGATATTCATTATTGGATTTATCTCAATAAATTTAATATAATAGGATAACAGTGAAGGCAACAGGAATGATGAATGAGAGAAAATTGTGTGAGAAATAGCATTTCCCCTTTCTGTTATGTTTTCACTCATGAAAGATGATGAGCCAACTTCCGAGGCAATTAAAAGCTGCGTTGTCAAGAATATGGCATCCCATATGGATCTCTGGTAACTGTACTGCAGGTCCGCCCTTTAATCACAACAAAACTCATCATTTTAAGCTGCACCTAATAAATAGGTGCCCATATTAACTGACAGTAGTTTCAACTTGCGCAGCTTTCAGCCCTGAAGCTTGTTATATTACATTTTTGCTCTTTATAAGCTTCTACGCATAAAAAAATTGCATTTATTTGTTCAAGGTCCTGTCTTTGTTATATTGACAAGTAATAATATGTAAAGGCTTCATTTGCTGGGTAGGGAGAACAACTGAAAATATCTAGGTAATTTCATAAACTTCATAGGTTACATTTTCTAATTGTTTATTCTTTGGTTTATTTTGGGGGGATTTCTTTTTTTGTAATCAGCTTCTAGAGCTGTGGTACTCAAATCCAACTTCTTTATTCCAATTAAGGCCTAGTCACTACTGTCTAGACTGCAGTAATGATCTTGGTTGTTTTTCTGTAATAAACCTACTGATACTCCCCAAAATAGCACTGGTCCTTTTTTTCAAACAGCTGATGTTTCCTGACTGTACAAATAGTGGACTGACATCCATTGCATGTAGTTTGCTTTTTGCCATAATGGGAAACTGTGTTAAAGACAAAAATCATCTTGAAAGTAAAGCGAAGGCTTTAGACATAAAGATGTTTTTCAGTCCTGTTTGGGGAAACTGTCATTCAAGCTCCACATATCAGGGTTGTGTTGTTCTAGGGAAAGATGGCTCCTGTTCTCTTAGTCCCCCAAGTAGAGTATGAACATCCACAAAATTTTCATCAAACAGTAGCAGCAATGAGGGTAGTTTTGTACTGGAATAAAGGAAGAAGAGGACCTCTGTGCTAGATGCTTGGATGAATACTTGGCCTTCTACTACCTGCTGCAATGAGGGCAATGCCAGCCAGGCAGACTCCTGTCCTGTGGGAAAAACAATCTCTGAATTTCCCCCAAGAATGGTGTGACTCTGCACTATCAGTAATGACAGCCATTGTGTTAATTGCACAAAAATCTTTTGCAGATGCATCTCTGGCTGGGAGAGAGACTCATCTTGTGTTTACCTGTTGCTGACATTTTTTTCCTCCGTTAGTATTCATGAGCTAATAAAGCAAAAGGCCACAATAGATATTTATTTTGTTTTGCAGTACTTGTTACAGATAAGGAATCCACACAAAATCACATGAAAGGAAGAAAGGGACATGACCTGCTTTGAATGTGTGCTTCCCACACAACAGAAAACCACAAATATGTGCAATTGATGAGCAGCTAAATCAAGTACTTTGTTGGTGACCATATTAGCTTCACATAAGGTGCTGTGCTTGACTGGCATTTAAGAATTTGTTCTGTAAGATATGCTAGAAGGCTGAATTTGTTTCAGACCTCCCAGGGAACTTAGGACAGTAATCCTACAAACACAATCCTGCAAAGGAGATAGCAGACCAAGGGAATGGGACTGTCATGAGAGATTGAACATAAGCACATAGACTATCACCTTGAATTGACCTCTGCTGGCTGGTGGGCACATCAGGCAGGGTGATAGGAGACCAGTACACTCATCCTGACTCTGCCAAGGATTTTGTGGTGTTTCCCGGCAAATCACTTTCTTTCCCTGTTGCTTCAAATGAGGGAAAGGTTTCACCTAGAAGAACAAGCAAGCTCATCATAACAGGAAGGTTTGTGCTTCTGATGTTACCATAGGAATTACCATGAATTTGTTGCGTAAAAGATGTTCCTTGCCTCTAAGCCCTCCATTTCCTTTGTGCTGGGCCTTCCCACAGCGGTCAGTCATGGATTCTAACTGTTCAGTTTTGAAGCAAAACAGGACTGAGTGGCTTCCATTAAGATGCATTTAGTCAGACAGAAGTGGATAGAAATGGTGCACAGTGTAATTTTATTTCTAGTAGTATTTTTTGTAGCATCATTTTTTTGCTATTAAGGAATCACTAAAAATAGAAGAGGATACTATTTAAATCTATTCTTATTGATGCTATCTGTGCAAATACAAGAATAATTTTTTTTTTTTGGTAAAACTGGTACTGCTCCAGGGAGAGAAATTGTGTTTAGCTGTGTTGTTAAGAAACGCCAAAGATTTGAGTGTGAGGAGAAGTGTGAGGGAGAAGAGACATTCTGAAATAAATAACCAAATAAATAAATAATAAAGAATGAAGAGATGAGAACAAAACCTAGAGGCTCATTTTTACATGAGGTAAACAAACAAATTGTGCAATGCCAACACTAATAATGTGCATCTATATATTAAAGTATATGAAACTGACTTCTATAGATGCGTTCCTTCTACCTGTGTCCATACTGAATTTAACCCACAACAGTAAGACACCTGTTATGGCTAGTCCTGAGCATGACAACTGTGAGGGCTGCAGGCAAATGACTAGATCACTGACTAGGTCCTGGCCTAAACCTGGGCTAACAGGAGAGAGATTACTGGGCTTCAAAGTAGAAATTCCTGAACATGATACAAAAAAGTAAGAAGCTGGCAAAAGCTGCAGCTGGTACCATCAGGAATGGTAGAATCACCTGGATTAGAGTATCAAGCTATTTATATAATAACACCAGGACCTGTGTAAGCAGGAATGTTTGGTGTTTATTTGGGAGAGAATGAGAATAGTGAAACAGAGGAGAGTGAGAAGGAGTAAAGGGAACATAAGAGGTGACAAGTTGTGATTAGTGCTGTGTGGGAATACCTCTTGGTAAGTCTTGTATTTTATCACTGTGGACTAAACTAGGGAAATAAACCTTCTTGTTCTGACCATTGCACATGCATCAAACCTTCTTCCCTGGTAAAGAGGACCAGGGAGAGCAGCATGCTTTCCTTAGCCTGCCAGGAAACACCTGAGCCAGATCAGACACCCTGGTATAACTATCACTATGCCTGTCCCAGGCCTGGGGGCACCGGCATCCTCCTATTAACTTCCTGCCAATGTCAAAAGATGCCAGTGTAAACCTTGTGCAGTGAAATCCACTAGAAGCTTTTGAGTTGAACTTCAGGAACTATATGAGAGGTAGTGGGAAAGACCTCTGATCACTATCTGTTCCTCAGTTTGGCTAAAAATAATTCCCTGAACACAAAGAAGGGTCATTAATGTACCGTGTTTGAAAGCACTGGTTCGTCAAAAGAACCCTGCAAATACCTCTTGTATATAAGAGGAGTGAGACTTAGAAAAATATGAGTAGAAGAATCAGCTTTGCACTGCTGGACTGAATCTATTGCTTTTTTTTTTTTTTTTTTAAATCTAGTTCAGTGTGAAGAGGGATCCCAGAAGCCATTGCAAGAATGGGTAGAGTAGAAGCAAATAAAACCTTTTGTAGTCTGCAACCTGGGCAAATTTAACCATCCCTGTGTTGTCCTGCCAACAAGGCAAAAGGCACGGTTTGAGAGCCAGTGGTCCCAACAAACAGAGCTGGTCTGATGGGGGACTCTAGATTATCACTTTGGGAGACTAGATTACCACCAATGACTGTAAGAGATTTCTTCTCCTGCATTGTTTTGATTTTTGCTATGTGAATGGCTGTGTCTTTTGGATGGGGAAGTGTGTATAACATTAGCCAGTGTCCATAAGCGTGTATTTGGTACCTCCTGATGACCTATGCGCCTGCCTGGATGGTATTTTTGAGTAGCAAGGTGTCTTCTTTTTTAATCTCGTAGCAAACTCTGTGTATGTTGTTTAACTATCAGCTGTACATTAACTTACCCTTTGAAAATCTCACTGCTAACGGGGCATTTTTCACCTGTCTGGAAATGGTGATAAAGAGTGGGCGCAGCTGGGTGAGACTTCTGTTTGTCCTGTGGCAACACTGTCCTGCTAGACCCAGCTAAACTTTTGGGAAGAAAGTGGGAGATTGTGGTGGCAGTGAGACAATGTGAGGCAGAAACTGTCTTTAGGATCTCAAATAGTTAATATTGCCAGAGAAAGCTCTGCTCCAGTTTACTCAAAACTAGACAGCATAACAGGATTTTAGAGTTTGAGAGGGATCATTTGAAAATTAGCATTTCTCCTCTGTGGATGTAAAAGAATGATTTTTTTCCCCTCCTAATAACCTAGTTTACAGTTACCAGGCAGCCTTGTCTGCAATCACCTGTGGATTCTTAAGTGCTATTTAACGACCAGGTATTTACAGCTTTGTTGCCTAATAGAAACATTGTCAAGACTTGGAAGGTATTACTACTTGCCCACACCCACCCTGAATATGCTAGCTGATATGCCTAGATGCATAGAAAATTTCTGAATTTTCACCACTCAAAATTATGCAACTTCTGGTAAAAACTTGTTGAAATTATATTTTTTTTAGATGTTTAATGTGACTTTTGATTTGTCTTCATTTTAACGAAGTTTGTAGTTTTCCCTCTCTGCAACATTTTAAAATCAGTTATAGAACTTCTCAAAATTTCATTAAGTTAAAAGAAGTTGACAGTTGTGGAGAGGAACTTTCCCTTCTCCTATCTTGTTCTGTCATTGTTGTGACAGACTTTAATGGCTTGTAGGATGGTGGGAGGCAACTCGGAGGAGCAGTGAACTCAGGAGTATTGTGCTTATCCTCTGTGAGCTCTCAAATGATGTCCCAGCAGACTGATGGAGTACTGCTTCTTGAGAGCAAACATTTTCTCTTTTGGACTTTAGGGAATCTGTAAGGCTCCATAGTGATTCTGTGCAGGAGCAGGTTTTGTGGGCAAGAAGGGAGAGCTACAAGCTAGCTTACATGTTACCATCTGAGAGGAGTCCACAGATCAGCAGATGGGAGCCATGCTAGAGAATATCTGAGCTGCCAGCTTGGTCTTTGGGGCTAGTTTTGGTGGATTTAACTGTGGAGTTCTAAGGGGGTGCCTGGTCCCCAGCCGTGTCATTTCCCAGAGGTCTTTGCCTCTCCTGCAAAGGAAGCAAAGCAGGCTGTCCCAGGTCACTATCCACTATTTCAACATAAGCCCCACCTCTAAAACAACGTATACAACTACCAATTGTGTTAGGTAGGGGACTGACAGGCAGACCCACGTCCTCTACCACTGCTGGCACCATTGAAGTGGCCATCTGAATGGCCTGAAGTGGCAGGGAGGTGCAGAAAAGAGGCGTTCAACAAGACACAGAGATATTTTCAACTCTGCTAAATAAATCTTCCATAGTTTGTCTGCCACTCATCTTGAAGGAGGTAGAATCAGGGGAGAGCCTAGTAGTGAGGAGTGGCCTGCTGGAGACCACTTCTGCTTCTCCTCAGCACACTTCAGAGTATCAATTTCCTAAAATAGAAACAGGGTGTTCTTAAACATCCCTACCCCACTGACCTGATGATCTGAGAAACTTCTGTCTGAGTTTGGTTGGTATTATGAAGTTCTTTTTTAGCTCTGACTATATATACTTTTGTATCATAAATGCTTTTTTTGCCCATGTGCATCCATTTAGGTAGGTGAGACTCTATCACATCCCTTCAGATGAAGGACATTAGTTAATTACTGAATTACAATGGTAAGGGATTGAAATGGAAGACATTTGAGTCAAGGATTGTCTGAAGCTTAGAACAAACCATTCTATCTATTTTGTCTTTGAACTGGATATATGGGTTAAAAGAAAATTACCAGAGAGACAAAAAAGTCACATAGAAAAGGGGAAACACAGGAAGTCTTCAGGAAGAAACAAGGTTGGAGTCAGGTAAGATGCTCTAATGGACATGTTGGGATAGAAAAAATAGGGTGGTTTGGGAATACTTCATGTTTCAGGAGAAGAGTGTGATCTAGTTGGAAATTCCTTGTAAAGGTCCAAAAGAACTGAGCTCAAAGGAAGGCTCTGATAGGATGGTGAAAAGGAGAAAGGCCTTGTGTTTTTAACAGATCCATGTATTTATTGTGGCATGAAGTAAGTAGTGGTATATTCTTAATGACTTCTGTCCATAAGTCTGACTTGGTTTTGATTTACTTAGCTCTTCCAAGTACTTGTAGAGTGCTAAATGCTATTTCCAGTAGTAAGTTCTGAGATATAATATATTTCAACCCTGAGGGACCAGCCTTAAGTCCTGTGGGAACAAAATTTGATTCCATCTTTTGGATGTCAAAGAGAGCATCTAGGAGCTGAAAACCAGAGACTTCTGGTGAGTAAGTGAGCTGATCCTTCCCAGATCCCAGAGGTTTCAGGTTGGAGGGAGATCACTTGGCATATTTGGCCGTGCATAGCTCTGTAGTAATGAAGTCTTGCTCTGTTCAGAGTCTTGAAAATGTAAAGTAGGGCCATTTCCATCAACTCATAATTATTGTATATAAGACATTACATGTTTATTCCTTATGGCTTCCTTTCCCACCTCTTGTGGCAAGGGCAAAGAGCTGTTCCCAGGATCTCAGTAAGTTCGCACTAACAGACCTGTGATCCAGAAGAAAAGTTTTACCTAGAGAAATGAGATATGGAGGGGGGAGGCTTGAAAGGCTACTGATAAAATGTCAAAGCATGGCCAGATATTGCATGCCTGAGTTCCTATGAGGTGCTCTTGGGCAAATTGAAAGTAGAAATGGTGTCACACTCTCTGTTTCATAATTATTCAAATACTCCCTGGTTGGAGGTTAAAGTGCCACATCTGGTATGATCTGCTCTGCTCTCTGTGTGTAGGTGTGTGTGTGCATGTGTGTGTAAGGTACTGGGAAAACCTGGGAAAGGAGTCCTCTAGTAGCCATACAGTGAAGGTAAGGACAGCTTGAACTGTGGTTTCACTGTCACAGAGCATCCAAATTAACCTGAGGCATCCTGTAAATTCGCTATCCCTCTCTGACAATACTCAGTGATCCTTAGGACTGTTCCTGGTGGTGCCTGGGAGTATGTCCACTTACCCCTGATGTCTGAACTGCAGTTTTCCAGGAACCCTCCAGTCTTCAGGGTGGCTTCTTCAAGTGCAGTTGCATTTCCCAGAAGCAGTACAGACCCTTTCCTGAGGGAACTGACTTCCATGGCCTGCTCATGCTCACAGAAGCGTAAAACTGCAAGGAAATGGCAGTTTTGATACAAAAGCAGCGGGCTGGTGAGCACTGAGCAAACAGGAGCTTGCTTAGGGCTGCAGGGCTGCCTTCAGTTGTGTAAGAAATAAAATTAATTGTCATCTGGCCTCAGTTAAATAGATGACCGCATGAGCAATAGCGTGTTTAATCACAAAGCCACTAGAAACATCTTGACATGAGATGGAATTGCTTTGTCAGAATTTGTTCCTAAAAGATCGGGAACAGAAGCAGCCAGGGTACGACATGCTGTCAGTACAGAATAAACCTTGCTGTCTCTCTCCTTCCTCGGCAGGTCTGTGCTGAACCAGTGGAGCAACAGTGTTGCCATCTGAAAGGCACAACCTGCCTTGAAAATTCAGGTCAATCCCACAGTAGAGAAATGGGGACCACCAAAAATATTTCATTGCAGAACCTAACTTCATGTCTGAGATCCTGGATGAGATTTTCAAAATATATCTGAGTTACTGTGTGGTGGCTGGAACTCTGAATTAATTGAAGAATCTAAAGATTATCTCCAGTAAACAACAAAAAGAACGTTTGAGAAGGTTTGGGAAGGGAAAAGGGAAGGGAGAGGGGAAGGGAAAGGGAGAGAGGAAGGGGAAGCAGAAGGGAGAGGGGAAGGGGAAGGGAGATGGGAAAGGAGAGGAGGGGAGAGGAGGAAGAAAGGAAAGGAAAAAGGAAATGAAAAGGGAAAAGGGAAAGGAGAGGCAGTCTTCACAAATCTCTCAAAGAAACTATTATTTTCCTTCTATTATTGTTCTCTTAGAAGAACTGCTCTTGAGTGACTAAGTTAAATAACACAAGCAAAAGATGATGATTCATGCTGCTTTTCCTGATAGTTTCTAATGTTCAAAAAGCCAGTATCACAGCTGCAGCTTTGAATAAATGCGTGGGGAAAGGAATAAAATTATAGTAGGTATGTTAGCGTAATGTTCCCAATGTGCAGCCTGTGTATGTGATTACCTAATATTCCTTACCAGCTGTTTCTTAACATTAGTCATAGTGATCTAAAACAACCACCCTCTCTTCATTTATCTCAGTAAACATTGTTCTTTTTTGAAGAGGTAAGCTGTTTAGGAACAAAAGTTGTTCCCTCCTTCCCTTGAGCTTTTTCGTCTGCATGTCGTAATCATCTTGAATTGGAAACAGCTATAGCTGACTGTGTAAGTAATAAACAGTGAGGAAATATTTAAATATGGTAATAGCTATATTTGAGTATCATTATGAATGTGTTTCCTAGTAGTGTCTAGAAAATTCAAGGCTCTGTTCTCATGCCAGTACAAAGCTAAAATAAAAGGAGGAAATGTTTTAATTTTTGGGTTTAACACTGCACTTCTGTCTTTCCAAATGGAATCAAGATATCCTCTGCAATTCAGCGTTTGTTATTTTCATTTGAAGCTGCTTATACTGTGCAACCATTTTGGTTTTATTTCAAATATGCATTGTCATATTTTGTATCTGTTAATTCTAGCACCTTCGTAGGTGTCTGTCCCACTTACTCATGGTGAGCAGTACTTCCTTCCTACAAAACTCCCAGGAAACTCAGTGGGACATATGCTTCGCAAAATACACTGGGACACATTCAGTAGAGAAAAGTGCAGGGTGAAGACAATCTGCTCAAGGTCTGTCTGAAGAGGAAATAACAGGAGTGCTTGTGAGACTGAGGAGAGGCAGCAAGTGGATCTCCTCACCCTATGGCTTCAAGTACCCTCTCTGTGCGGGGTGGTGACCTTCCTTGACAAGACAAGCTGCAAACCAAAACCTCTCTGTAGCTGAAACCATAAGACTCATTCATTTCTTCAGAAGAAAGCCAGAGTCAGGACATGAAACGATAACAGATCATAAGCTGATCATAAGCAACATGGTCTGGACCATGTGATCTCTAAGAGGGCTTCTTTGTTTTTGTGTTACGTCAGTGTAAGCAAGACTGCAATTTTTTCCAGCACTTAAAAGCAATCATTTCTCAATGCTTTGTCTAAGAAAAAAACAGATTAGTCTATATTCTAGTATGTGCATGGTACTGAAGTGGAAGCTGAAATTTCCTACCTGGTCTTGAGCATAGAACTGATTGACAGGACTTCTTTCCTGTCAGCTGTCTGCAGTGAGAAAGATTACTGCTTCTCTGCCAAAATCAAGCATTCATGAGACAGAAATCAATTGTATTTGGAAAGATTTATGAATAAGTATTTAGAGAGGGCTATTTAAAACTGAACAACAAGAAACTTAAAGGACTAACCCATGTGGAGGTATAATCAACCCATGCATATATGGAGTGACAAAACCCAAAACTATTTGCAAGTTTGAAGGTTAGTACGTGGTAATAAACCCCAGATATCAAGGAAAAAATTAGAGAAGGGCTCAACTGGGATTTGATTAAAGATCAGTCGGGAGGTCTCATTAACATGTAATGTGCAGTGTATGTACCTCTTCATCAGTAGAGCTGGTGCAAAATAAAGGTTGGTTTCTGCATCAAAACCCCACAATTTTTTTCTTTTATCTTTCTATTAGCCAACTTAAACTGTGTCTTCTTCTCTCTCTGTTGATACCATATTCCTGATCAAACTGACAGGCAACGCAGAAGAGAAGTCTTCTAATCTCAGATTATGTTTGGTTTTTCCTTTTTTTTTTTTTTTTAAAAGAAAAATCAACAACTAAGAGAAATTCAAGTGATGTTTTTTTTCAATACCTGATCTTATGTAGCTGAATAGCCAAAGCTCTTTATAGAAAACAGTCTTGAAAATGCAGTCCAGAAAATGAAGTGTACCGTTCATAGACAATAAAGAAACCTTTAAAATTGGAACACATTGATCAGGAGAACACATTTTGCCTTCAAAGTTATTTAGTGTATGTAGAATACTGACATGTAGCATGTGTAGTCATTGTTTCTCTTTCTACTTCCATTTAGATGTTTGCTTCAGCACAAGAGATGTGTCAACTGAAGCATATGTTAGGATACCTGACAGACTAAAATTCCAGACACAAAATTCAAATTCTGGGTTCAGGTCTTTTGTATAGGTAACCAGATGTTATTTAACACAAAGATACCACATAATTATTCACAGTGAAAATATTTATAGTGAGTACATAAGCAATGAAAGCATGTATTCTCAAATTTTTTAAAAACAACTGTGTAAAAGCAATTTATTTTTGAGAAAGTTTAATCCAGCATACTGCCATACTAGCTCACACTATACATTATGTTCATGAAAAATAACAGCTGTAACATCTGTTATCATTGCAGCGTGTTTTCAGCACAGCATTAACACACATTTATGCCATATATACAATCTTTCTCTTCTCCTTGCCTCTTCTGAGATAACTACCCCTCCTTCAATATAAACATGCAGTGCTTATATAACCTGAGCCTCCAGAAGTACAAAGACATTCATGATATATCTGGATCAATTGCCAAATCCTTCTTGACTGGGAACATAAAGAAGACTCTGGCTGGGAAATCCTCAGCAGTTAAAGCATTCAGGAATCTTGAATATTAGTACTTTCTTCACTGTAGTTTGTCTGATTCACCAAGGAAGTTCCCTGTATTAAAAATGTTAATATTTCTGGTTTGTCAGCAAAGACAGTAACCTATCTCCTGGATTTCTAGAAGCGTATTTTCTTCTTCTTAAAGCAGTTGAATCAAACAAGGGATTTAAAAGCTTGAATCACACTCAATTCTTAATTTTTGTTTTTTTGTTTGGTGGTTTTTTTTGGTACTTGTTGGGAAGGAACAGTAATCGGTCAGCTAATAGGTAAGTGATGCACTCAGATTTCATGGTCCGCTCTCAATGTCCTCTGTATTTATAAATCTACTGTGAAATTTACCTCTTATTTTAGTATGGCCTTGTCTAGCAAAAAGTTGATGACATAGCAACTGTTTGTCATCAGGCTGTTATAGATGGGGAGAGCCAAATCTGATGACATATCTCTGTTCTCCTTTTTCATTTTCTCTCATTCAACTTGTGGGTGTTTGGTTTTCACTCAAAGCCTGGCAGTCTGATTCACCAATTATTTGAGCTTTAGCTTACTAGTGCTATGCAACAGCAGTCTCTATGCAACACATAGGGTCACATCTGCACATCTAACTAGCTAGGTCCTGTGTCCACATATCTTCCTTCATCAGTCAAATATTGAGAAAAATTATGATCAATACTAGCATAACATAATTTTAATAGTTTCATTCCAAAATGAAAGCTCCAACATTCAATGATCTGTGACTAATTGCTGATGCCTCAGGTGATTGCTTCCCTCCACAAACTCTGGTTACCTCCTACAGTCTAACTCTTGATAGTCATTGACAATATTAACAACCATTGATAGTCATCTAAGATTCCTGTCTGTGTTCAACCTGTCCAGGTAATATAGCAAATTAGGAAACTCGTATGTTTCTTCCCTGTATGATCTGAAGAGAGTGTAATTGAGATGTCAGTACTGTGTGACTGTTTGAAATTACATTAGTGTTCAAAGCAGCTTTTGGGTCACCAGTGTGCTCTGTGATCTGTGTGGTTACAAATAGGCATGACATCATCTTAACAAAGCAATAGTAAAACTCAGAACCTTACATTAAAATAAATCTTGTCTTTACACTAATCTACACTATCAATATCTTCAAATCCCCCTTGACTTTTATATCAGTTTTCTGGATTAGAGAATAACAGGCTATTGATGATATACTTCAACTTGTATGTCATGCATTGTATGTGTCCTTTTTTTACTAATTGGTGGCTTACTATTAAACAATATTGTGTCAAGTATGGTGAATCTAGAGAAAGCTGTAAGATAAAAACTTTCTAGTAATAATATTTAAGGGAAATCATAGGTCCACAGAGTTACAGCACCTCTCCTATGCAATCTGGAAATATACTGTTCTCACCATCGTGTGCTTAGACCTTTCACTATAGTCTCACCTGCAGCATCAGTGTCTGAAAGTCACAGTTTACATGTAATCTAATAATTAAATCAAAGGTAAATAAAGACACAAAGCTTTGTATACTTAGAGATAAAGATGAAAAATTTTGCTTGCACTCATTGCCATGCAGACTTCCTGAACTGATCCTGCTACTGTAAGAGAAAAAGCCTTTCCCTAAAGAATTTGATAAAGAGTTATCCTTGTTTTCAGAATGCATGAGTCTTAAAAGGAGAGGAGGCAATTCAAGCAACATTTTAACCTGGCAATAAAAATCAATAGACATGAGGACCAGTTGCTCTGAGTCATTTTAAAAAGTGTTGGACACACACCTTCTATATAATGGAAGTAATATACCTGGCAGGAAAGGCAATACAGCTAAACCGAGACCTCTGATAATATGCTCACCTGTTCAGATCAGGGAGATGTAAAAGACTTCTTGGGAACTATTAATGCACTGGGGAAACATGCTTGTGCTTTCTTTGCCACAACTGGAAATTGAAACCATTGTACTACTGAGTAAGGACAGTCAAAATGAAACGGTGAAGCTGTTCAGTGTCTGGGAGGTGTGATATGTAGGGTCAGGCCAGAGCATGTGCACAGTTGCTTCTCTGTCATGTGTCCCAGTGTACACGTGGACACCTCAGCTAGGTTTCTGCAGTGCCTCCAGTGGATGGTAAACTGGTTCTAACTGAATGTACATCCTTCTGTCTGCATTAAAGTTGCAATTTAATAGCATGGATTATAGTTTAATCTTCTAAAGGATTTTTTATCATTTTGCAGAATGACTGCCATATGAAATACAGACAATAAAATATTGATGGTGTTCATGCAGCTGCTGGGAGCAACACTCCTTTAGCTCAAGAAGCTGCATGGTGAAGTTCTGTATCTGGTGTTGTACAAAGAGATCCAAACACATGGGCTCTTTTGGCCTGAAAAACCTATGAATCACCTCAATAAAAGTAGTACCTGGTACACTAAAAAGACAAATCTCTAAACCAGACATTAATTTTTTTTTCTTTATTCAGTAGTATACAGGAATAAAGAAATGAGAACAGGGATGACAGAAGTAATGGCACTTTGAAAGTAGAACATATAAGAAAAAGAGACAATAAAAACTTATGAGAACATATTAATCACACACAGTCTTACCATCTGTTGACTCCATATATATACCCCATCCTACTGCTCCATATGGTACTTGAAGATAAATACATATAATGATGGATAACAAGTGAAAAATAGCACACAAAAGGCCTAACATACATATAGTAAATAAGCATATGTCATAATGACCCATTTTGGTGTAGCTGGTATGACCTCCCAGAATACACAAGCAAAGAAAGGAACTGGTCAGCAGTCGAACTGATGTGGCACTGAAAAGATCTAGTGACTTCTGTCACTGAAAACTCAAAAAACTTCCACTATGGAAGGAACCTAAACTGAATAAACAGCCTAAGAACATTAAACCCTGAAAATAATGGTACATAATACAAGCACAGAGCTCAGCCCGATTCCTGTCACTCCTCTTTCGTCACCCTCTCTTTCTCTTCCATACACATCCAAGTATCAGTGACTGTCTTCTATCATGAATCCTATTTTGCTTCTGTCTGTGGGTGACTTCAGTGATGGAGTTTCACATTTAAGGAATTAGAAATCACTGAAGATACTTTTCGGTGGACTATGGAGCTATGGAAAGTCTGTTCCTTTTTTTCCCTTCTAGCTGTTCCCTGTGCAAGGTAGAACATTGCTCAGCTCAGAATCAAGTTTTCTTGCATCTGAGAACAGGGCTGTCCTGTAGGGCAAGTGGGAATGATATTTCTTAGAAATTGGATGGTGCTCCAGAAGAGCTTATAACTAACTGGCATTTTTTTGCTTCCCTCCTCTTGCTTCTCCAGCCTGCTGAATTCTGGGTAGGAAAGACGTTGTAGTCTGTGCAACATGAAGGTTAATCATGTATCCAAGTGCTACATTTTCTTTGCAGTCTCTGCCAGAAGAGTAGGAATTTTTTTTCCAGCTCTGAACTCTGGGCACCAAATGTGAGCATCTTTAGCTCTTCCTTTTGGTCGAAGAAGCAGGATTGACAAACATCCATGGTCATTTTCAGATGTTATTTTTGTGTCCTCTAGTCACATCACAGCTTGTTTGGTCAAATATATAGTCCTACAGTCTTTCATAATTTGTTGTATGTGTAATTAATGGGTGGGTAGACTGTTTAGCATTGTCTACATTTCCCTTTCATAAATGTAGAACCAAGGATGGAGTTTGTCTTGCTGTAAGTGGTAGCACTTCCTTTATCAATTTTCAGTGTAGGATCACCTTGCACATGAAGGACCTGGACTGTGCAAAAGAGATGCGCTCTACCTTTGATAGCAGCTATCAATTCCCAATTCACAATATAGTTTCTGATTTTTAAGGAAGCAGGCAGCAGCCTGGTGTGAAAATCCTACTGTTATAGAGGGACTGCCTTTCATTTGCACCCTCTTCCGCCCACCTGGGTTTGTGGACTTCCATGTCATACAGAAGAGATGAGCCTTTGGCCATTGGTTACTGTGGTTTCCCTGGCAACTCCAAAGATTATTTTGGAAAGCAGTTGACTCTAGCTGGCAACTTTGATCTTTATTTCTTTATAAGTTGTGCTCAATGTGCAAGTGCTTTTATATTTCTTCTCCTATTACAACTCAGAAGTTTCCTTTTGCTTTTTTAATGGGAATATTTTCAACCCAGCAAGAAAGTTATTCCCGTGCCTGAAGGAAAGTCACCACAAACTGCTAATCTATTGGCTGTAGGGTTGCTGTCTTGGTGTTACTGTGAGCAGAAGTCAGCATGTCAAAGAGTGACCTTTCTCCATTCACTTTCCCAGTCCTGTGCAAATGATGAACTTGGTGTGTGCTGCGATTCTTCTTCTGGAATGTGGAAGAAGAAAAGTCCCACTGTAGTGTGCTACCTGCCTCTGCATGTAGCTCCAATATTGAGAGCAAGTGGCATTGCTACCCATATACAAGAGAAGGAAGGGGATTAAACCTCGTGCAGTTGCTAACTATTTTTGTGATTAAACCCAGAGAGCTCTATTTAAGCTCTGTTTACTGTTCTTAGCTATGTTTTGTTTTCTTCCAGCTATGTGATCCTGATGGATACTTACGGCTGCAGAACCTCTTGTTTATCCCTTCTGTTGTCAGAGCAGTAATATGTCTTCTGCCAGGTAAAACTTAGGGGCACAAGTCTTTTTGTGGCAGAACAGTAAGCTAAGAGGATTTTATGAGGGAGGTTTTACGAGAATTTTGTACTTGTTGACCACAGAGGAAAGATCTGGTAAGAGCCTTAATTTCTCTCTGGAAAAGTGACCTTTCTGGAGGTTCAGCTTTTTAATCCTTTTTCCCTAATTTCTGGTCATCTGTCTACCTTTTGGTTTTGGCCATTAGTGAAAATATTGCCCTACCAGAATAAATACTTTTTCTACAGTGGTGCTGATTCACTGAAGCAGTGAAGTGCTAAAAATCTTTGTGAGAAACCTTATTCTCGTGAAATTTGGATCTGTGTTTACAGTGGTGTTTCCTCAGCAGCATGTGCTTATTGGGAAGAAAGACAGAGGTTGCTGAGCAGTGCATCTTTGCATCTGACTTTTGCTGAGAGTAAGGAGTGCGCATTAGAAGAGAAATCAGTGCAGTAAAGGTTATAAGTAGGCAGTGACAAATCATGACATCTTACTGTGTCATCTCTCCCACTTGGACAGAGGATAGTCTGTTGACTAGAATGCTTTGATTTATTTTCTGTACTCAACAGTGCCTCATATTAGTCTTTGTTGACAGAGCTTTCTGGTTTTGGCAGCCAAAGGCAAGCTCTAACCTTACTCCCAATCAAATATAGCCAATATGAGGCTGTACTTTATTTTTTCTTGTAGCGTAAGCCTACATACTAATCTTCAAAGAGGAAAAGGTTCAAGGATGAATTGAACCAGCTCAAAGATCAACTTATTCTTATCACTGCATTGTAAAAAAATGATTTCTTCCTTGCAGCAGTAACAGACCATGAAGGCGAGAGGTGGAAACTATCTGTGCAGATGGTATGCTTGGTTCATATGATTGGTACCTATCTTTTATAGAGGAAGCTATGGGGCTAGGCCTGGTTAACTTGCTTTGGACTGGAGCTTTTTTCCTTATTGCTTCCCATGGAGCATGGACTTCAACCACGTGGATTTTTTTTTATTATTTTTTTTTTTAATTTTTGGGACACAGTAGACTAGATTTTTCGGTTTTAACTCTATCCCAAATGCTTCTCTGGAAAACAGGGTTGTCCAGAATACCTCCTCATCCTGGATGAGTGCTTGACTGCCCTCACAGACAACTAAATTCTCTGCCTTTGCCTCTGGTTGGGTCGACTAGGTAGGTTCATTTCTCTTTGATATGCTAGCTATAGAGTCTGAGAGGCTCTGACACTGGCAGAGCCAGGGACAAGGAGATCAGTTTAGACAAAGAAAAGACTCCCTCAAGAAACCATTTGCCATTGTGTACTGTACCTATTCCAAAAGGTGCCTATCTAGAGTAACACTCTCATAGTCTTAAAAATATGACTGGCTTTTTTTCCTGAGGCTGTCTCACAACTTACATGTCCTCTAGATATTGGGATTTTAGGAGACACCAGATAGGGATGACACACTTTCCATCTGTCAGATCAGAAGGACCGCACACCTGACATCTGAGCTTCCCACAGTGTGCTGGCACACGGTAAAATCTCTGGACCATTCTCCTACATGATAACTTACACTCAGACCCAGGCTGTGCAAGACTAGTTAATGTAAATGCATGTTCCTATCACCTCTCCTAAGGTCCACAGGCCAGTCTTTCCCCGACCAATACGCAACCTGAATGTCGGATTGAATATAAGTTTTCCATAAAAGAATCTACTTATGACAGTAGTATGCATACTGTGTAGCTCAGTGGCTTAGTTCTCTTCTTAGACCTTTAGACTCTAAATGAAGAATATTAACAAAAGCAGCAAGTAAACATCCTTTGATTTCAATTGAATTTTTTCAAATAGACCCGAAGTGACATTTATTAACCAAAACCTTTGAATGACAGAAGAAGCTGGCATCACTTCCTGATTCCTTTTTAGTTAGGAAATGTCTGTGGTGAGAGCATTTTCATCTATCATGAAGCCAAGATTCTAGATTAAGAGAAGTGACTAAAATGGATTTTTATAAATGCAGTGGAAATGCCACTATTTGGGGGAAGTGAATTTCTGCTACAAGATGCACTCTGAACTTGCTGCTTGCTATCCAGGTTTCATGATCTAAACAGTTTACTGTTTGTTGCCTCCTGAGAGCTGAGAAATTTCATTCTTATAATGAAAACTCCTGGGGAGATGCACTCATTTGTAGAGTGCTTCAGTTCAGGTGAACTATATGAGAGTGTGTATAATAATAGCAATGACAAACTTCCTTGGTTGATTTTTTTTTCCAATGTACACTTGTGTATTTTTTTTTTTTAAATTTTTATTTTTGGGGCATAGTGTCTGGGGATTATAATCTTGATTGGGACTTCCAGTTTTAAAAGGGAGCTGTAATTCTTTCCTTTGTTTGACTGGGGTTTATCAGAATGGTGCTTATTTAACCTTGTGGGCGTTGTCGTGTGATACCACTTTTGGGTCTGACAGGCTCGGGAGATTTCCTCCTCTACCACCTATGACGTAGCTGTGCGAATGAAAAGGGGAACTTAGTTTGCTTCAGGGAACAACTTGCTTCTACTCTGATAACATTTGCTGTCTTTCACCTCTAAGCTTACCCAGAGTTCCCAGAGATTAAACAGTGAGGGTAAAGTAATACTGAACACTTTTTTTTTTTTTTTTTTTTTTTTTTTTTTTTTT
>NW_020955389.1:1549797-1577887 GCF_003031625.1 Empidonax traillii | reverse complement strand
GCTCACGTGAGAGGGCTGCTGTAGAAAGAAGCAGAATAGGAGCTGCTGCTGAGATGGCATTGGGTGAGTTGGCCTGAGATATAACTGCTTCTAGCCTCAGCCCATAACAGAATACAACTGAAACCTTGGAGGAGCAGTTTCGACTTCTGATTAATCATGCAGTGCCCCCTACAATTCATTCCTTCCCACTGTGGCTTTTCACTGTATGTAGTAAATGTCTTGGTCACTTAAAGACTTGAGTGTGAAACCTGTGAGGTTGAGAAAATTAACCATTCTGGAGTCCTGCTGTTTCTCATTTGTCCAATAGCCAGTGGTTTATAGCTGGGAGTCGTGTTCTGGCTAGGTGTTAGTTGTACAACACTGCAACCTGTGATGGTGCTGCATTTATTAGATTTGGGAGTGTGTTCTGTGCTCACTTGGAGGCATGTTTGTACTCTCTCTATTAATTTCTACAGGGTTTCTAGTTTACTGGTGCTTTAGTTTGTTTTTTTTACGGGAATTCTGGTTGTGCAGTTATACAGGGTGCTTGCCCCCTTTCTCCATCCCTTTTCCTCCTTGAATAGATTATCAGACAACCAAAAGACTGAGGTCCTAAAGAGATGTGTTCCCTACAGAAATCATAAAGCTGAATAAAACAGAACAAACTTACCCCTGCCTCTGTCAAGAGGCTGACTTTTGTGAACTGGTTTCCTTCTGGATACCAGAAAGTCAAAGAGAGGAATGTTATAAAAAGTTCAACCATGAGAAAAGCTTCATCTAAATTTCTTCCTTAACTGGATTTCAAGTATAAAATCAGGTAAGTATAAATCTGAAAAAATGTGAGTCCTCAGTTCTGGGCTGATGGAATGGCATCATAGCCTAATGGGCTCTAAAGGCCCAGTCTTAGCTGAAGATTTTCCCTTTATTATCTCCATGCCTGTCCCCTTCTCTAAGTCCAGATGCCCAGTGAGGAATTTCATTTCCAACATTCCAGCTCAAAGAGTAGAAATGAATAAAGGAAAAGTCCACAAGGAAGCTGAAAAGAGAAACCTGTTGCCTTATCACCTTGGCTGCTCTCTGGTACCGTGTTCTGGATTCTGTACCTTGGGCTTCTGTAGAAAACCTTGTGCTTATGTCTGTGCTGCTAATGGTCCCTTTGTTTCTGTTCTGGAACATTTGCTTTTGTGAGAGGTGTAAGAGCTCTGAGATGGGGATGCCTCGGACCACAGAGTATCCCTGGGACATGGACCACATCTGTTCTTCTCTAAAAGATCTTGCATGGTTTTTGGAATTATGTCAAAAATTAATTGAGGAGTGTTTAATAAATGCATCTCTACACAGTGTCCTATGTGGAAAAGGAGCATTAAATCTCAGCTAAGGGATAGTAATGAATGTAATTTTGAAACCATGTGTGACAGTCAGATAATTTCCTCTCCAGGCAGATCAGGAGCATGTATCAGCTGTTCTGTGTACTATGCTAGAACCTATATATATGCTATAGAAAGACATTTCTGCCTCTTCACTTCAAAAACGTTGCAGGTTAAACCTAAATTTCTGTTAACAGAAACAATACATTTATAACCTTGGAAAGCTCTCTGAAGTGTCTGCTATGAATGCAAGCTATCTTCTGTTTCAGTGCAGTTTCAGTGCAGAACCCCTATAGCAAAGTAAAAGCTGGGAGTTACTGGCGCTCTGCTAAAAAAAAAAAAAAAAAAAAAAAAAGAAACAAGTCACAAAAAAATTCATGGTGCACTGCTTGAATTCTTGTTGTTTGGGACCATGTCCATAATTTGCAGTTTGTGCTAGTAAATTTTTCGAAGAGGGACACAATAACATTTCCTGTCATAGTTTAACTTTGTATTCCATAGGCAATTTTAAAACCTGGAGCTCTCTGAGGGTTTCACCTTTATACACAAAAATTGAAAAATTTGTTTGAAAGTGATGGCACATAACAGTCCCTTCTGTGCAAGACAGGGTTTCAGTTTTCTCTGATTTGTGTCATAAACAAATGGCAAGTGAATGACAAGAAATGTGTGTCTTGAATAGATCAGCCAGGGAGTAGAGATGCTCACTCTTTCTGCGACATTTTCTTAGCTTTTACAGGTTTCCTACAGCAGAGAGGGCAGGGCTTCTGCTGAGGCAAGCAGTGCTAGATCCACTAATGAATGGAAAGTGATGTCTGACCATGTGATAGGAGAACAGCACTTTCCATGTTTGCCTGATTATCGAAGAGCTGGAATCAGCATTGACGAAGATAATGTGATGTCACTCTTTTATCTGGCAAGCCTGCAAAACCACTTCCTCCTCGTGTAGGCTGGAGGTCTCATGATTGCCATTTCGCTCTAAAGCATTCATTGAAAGTGATGTAAGACAGAAGAGCTTTGACTCTCTCCTTTTTTCAAATGAATGAATGCTATTGTGAAACCCCTTGCAGCTATATTAGGAAATACACGGTTATTCAACAAAATATAATGATTATCAAACAAAAAGGAAAAAAATTGAAAGATTAGCTTCTTCACAAAGTTGAAAAACATTTTTTTTGAGCTTTAGATTTTCATTTTATTTAACACAGATTAGTAGGCAAGCCATCAAGCCAAAATTTGTGTTCTGAAACACCAAAGCCAGGGTGTTGCCAGGATTTAAGGAAGCTCATCATCTTAAAGCTGGGGGATAGGTGTGTATTTTCTACTACAAGGATCCCGTCTGTAACTTTGTCTTAATATAAGTTTAATATGTTCCCTGAAATAGAACACTTTTCTTGAGATTTCTAAAGGACTAGGAAAGCCTTGCAGGAGGTTACTCCTGCTGGGGTTTTGTACTACTGTAACTTGTGGAGTACAGTGCATGCTTTTGCAAGGAGTAGTCTGTAAACTGTTGATAGTCAGAGGTCAGCTAGGGATGGCAGAGAGGTCTCTTAAGCCCTTTTGCATTGCACAGTGCCACAGCTGTTGCTGAAGTTATGCACGCTCCTACTGCAGGCAGGGGGTTGTCCAGTAAAAACACATTATAAATGTTTTCATATGCATTTCACTCTTAGTGGAATGCACTCAGAATAGGAGCTAGCAGAAAATCTTCTATCCTTCTCATACTGTTCTCATTCTGCAGTCCTGCTCTTTCCTGCCAGTGAGGGCTGTGGACTCCTTACCTAGGATGGCAGCCTCTCCCAACAGCTTTACTATAACATATAGAAAGTGAAGTTGTGATTTTTTTTTTTTTTTTTTTTTTAAGAGGGCCTCTGGAACCTTATGCAGTACAGGTATTAATTACTGTATTAATTAATTTACTGTATTAATTAATTTACTGCACGTGTAAAGCAAAACAATTAAGGTAAATCCTGAGGTTTTGTTTGGAAAACAGATAAAAAGCATGGAAAAAACTTAAAACTATTTTTCTCAACATGTGTTTGAACTGGATTCTTAAAAGACTGCTAAAAGGGAAGAGCAAACATTGGATGCTGTTTGAATCAAAAGATGCCGTAGTATTGGATCAGCAAATTAATAATTAATGAAAGATGCCGTAGTATTAGATCAGCAAATTATTAATTAATTTTTCTGTTAATGGATTTTGAGGAATGTTGCTTTGAAATAGTGATTTACACTTTTCAGGACCTTCTGGCACATCATGTAATAAAATAAAAAATATAGTGGCTCTTTAAAGATACCTGGAAAATATAACATCTGTGGAAGTCTGTTCTTTTAGGCATTACCTTTTTGGGGAAAGGATTGTGATAGATACTTTAAAGCTGCGCTTGATGATCCTTGTAGGTCTCTTCCAACTCAGAATATTCTGCAATTCTGTAATTCTGTGATACTTTTTGTTATTGAAGGGAGCAGGGGAATTGAAGAAGAAAAAAATATATCCTGATTAATAAGATTATAACTTAATCTTTCTTTTTGTTGCTTAGATTGCTGGACTAAAACAATAATCAATTGTTGGCATAGCCCTGTTCAAGACAGGCTTCTGTAAAAGCAGGCAGCAAGAGCTACTATTAGCTGAATGTATGTGGCAACTGTTTACAGGATAGGACAGTCCTTCTTAAAATTATTCTTTATTATATGTGACATGAAACACAAGCATGCCTGCACACAGACTGGGACAAAATGTGACACCGAGTCTGATGGCAAGGTGGATGCTGGATGCAAACACCAAAGCCTGAGGGCACAGCTGAGCCTTGCTCGATCACGTTGTATGTGCTGCTCTTACTCTGCTGGGGCTTGACACTGGCTGAAGGGTGACTTGGAAGGACACTGGTTAGAAGGGTGGACAGTGATGAGGTGTTCTCCTGATAGCTCAGAGAGAAAAAGAAAACATGAACACATCTAGAAGGCAAGGATTTGTAGCAGTGGTTTGTTTCAAAGCTTCACTCTATGGCCTGTGTTCAGAGAGACTGCCCATCAGTTTCATAATCTTCAAAGTCACTGGCTTCTGTAGCATCAAGATGAACCTGAGGCTTGCTTTTTTAAAAAGAAAACTGAAGAGTCTGAGAAGTTTGTAAATCCTGTTGTTCAAATTCCTGGCCAACACCTGTCAGGTATTTAAATTTGGATCCTTTCCCTGTCTTTAGTGTCACCAGTGGCACAGCTGAAATTGCCAGCCAAAAAAACTTTTGAACCTCTGCCCAAGCCATTACTTGGCAATTCATCTTGATAAGTTACGCAATATCTGTGATGCTGAACACCTGCCAGCACGTTCCTGGGATACTGCTGCTGATGCCATTGAGAAAAGCTTATTCTTCTATTAAGTTGGTGCTAAACCCACAGCAATAGAATGTGTGTTCAGGACTTTTCAGAGTGGAGGTATCAGAGTCTAGGAGGAGCAGTGTACAGCAATGTGCCTGGCTGGTGCAAAGAAACAGTAGTGGCCTAGACAACTTTTTACTAAATAAAGCATGTACAGGCCTTCTTGGCTTCATTTATAGTACTGGGATTGTTGGAAAGAGGAATGCCTTGAGAGATAGAAAAGCTATAATTTGATGCCTTTAAGGATCTAAAAGCTTTAAGCAAAGGCAATTTAATAAATAAGCACCTTTTTTCAAGTTTCTCTGATGACACAGCTTTCTTCTGCCATTCATACCTTGTTCAGTCTGTGGCAAAATACCTTTGTAAAAAATATCTGTGTACCATGCAGACTCCTAAAATTAGGGATTAATTTATAAGTATACTTCCTTTTCTTCCTAAATAGCCGAAAAATCTCTTCTTTTCACGTCCTTCAGTGATTATTACCGAGTTGTTGCTTAGTCCATGGAACTTCTAGCTCTGCATACACAAACCAGGCAGACTTCTAATTCCATAGAATGTGAGATGCCTATATATGACCAAGTGAATGTAATTGGCAAAGATCATAGAAACCAATCTTTGTGAGCACAAAAGGAAGTCTATCTTCCTCACTCTTGGAAAGAACTGCAGAATCAGTTCAGACCATGCAAGAACTCTAAAATCAGCTTATGAGGGAGCTTCAGGTGGAGCTGCCTGGCCCTTATTTTCTTTTTCCTCCCCTCTCCCCCCAACAACAATAACACCAACAACTGGGCCATTGAAAACAAAACAGCATCGTGCACCACGTGAGGTGGTCCTCCAACTGACTATATCTGCAAATTAGGAGATTGACAGTTTCTGCAGGAGAATCTTCCCCCATCCTACCTATGGAAGTCTTGAAAGTCCTCATCTTGTGCTGTTGTAATTGCAGGGAAATTTTCCCTCAACATGCTGGAAAAGCAAAAAGCATTGCAATTAGTTAGTGGTCAAAATTGATTTATAAATCTGTTCCTCACCTTATCCTTCTTCAGCCTTGTATGTATTGTCATTCAGTACCATGGGATGCATCACAGTATGTTCTGAGTATATTTAAATCTATTGTTTTGCATCTCTTTTTGTATATTTCAGCCAGATCACTAGCACGCTGTAGTTAAAAGTTTTGTATCACTCTGTAGCTTTAGAGGAAGGAGGCCAAGAATGTGAATGGCTTGAGATCTGCCCTTCTAGCACTTCTCTGGATGACTCATTATGGCTAATTTTAAATGTTGGTGGCATACCCTGTCAAGTTGGCTTAGTCTGCCATTATTCTTTATCCCTGATCCCAAGACCTGTTGTAAGGTCTATGTCCTGCTCTAGTCTCATTGTTTGTGTTAAAAGTTCACATCGCTGTGCTTGGCACGAGTTGTTTTGCTGCAAAGTGCTCTAATAAAAGTCTTCAGAGTCCGAGATAATACTGAAGCTCAGGAAGAGGTCAGATGACCAGGTTGTACATGCCAACATTGTGGTTGACAGAGTTGTGTTGATTTTTACAAGGGGACAGAATATCCAGCAGCACTGGAAGTAGTAGGTGTTTTAATTCTTGACCTTTCTGTTGATTTAATTTGTTGTGCTCCTCTTCTTTCAGAGAAATCTGAAAGGTGTCTGCCCCACAACTGTTCCCAATTTTGATTTGTTTTTGAGAAAACCACTAGAAAATGCTTCAACTTTCCATTACTTATTTCTTTATCTCTCTTCTAGGTTTTTATTAGGACTTCTATATGGCAGTTGTCTTACAAACATTAATGGAATAATCTTGACAGTTTCCTGTGAGACGATTTCAGCAACTATTCAGACATCTGCCACAGAAATCTGATTCTTTGAGTCATTTGAGTTATTCCGAATTCTTTCACTGATGGAGAGATCAGAATTCTTTTAATGTTTAGTATATATCCCAAAGCAGAGATTTTTACATTGCAACAGGAACCAGAATGCAGAGAGGCACAGTGTCTTGTTCATAGTGACACAGGAAGCCAGTGGAAGCATATAATTTGAAGCCAGATCTCTGTTCTCCCCTAGGACCTTTTTCCTGGCTTTTTAATACCTTGTGTCTGAAGGCCAGATGTCAGGACTTTAGAAAATAGAAAGCTGTCATGATTTATTACTATAGAACATATTTGATTAGCTGACTGACCAGTGTTCCCTTCAGTCCAGAAATGGTCATCGTCTTCTACTATCATCTGACATATGTCAGTTATAGTAGGTTAACTTGCAAGACAGGAAAAGTGAGCTACAAGGCTTTCCCAAGGAGAAATGAGCTAGGAGCCTGCATGGCACTACTCCTCCAGACACTGCCTGGTTTTAACTGGCAGTGGGGAGTGACGTCTGTCCTGTCTGGCATCTGTCACTAGCTGGGGTATGGGTCCGTGCTCTGTAGCAGGGATGCTGAGTAGGAGAGCTGTGTCTCCCTAGGAAGTATTGGGGGACACTGCCATCTACTGTCTCCCTCACCTGAAATAACAGTTTGGTTATCGACTTTGGAGAAGAGTTTCTTCTCTTACTGATAATATATTTTTTTAAGAACTATTTTCAAGTTTTTGAATTTCCCACTTGCACATCTCTCCTAAATGTAGAGGAATCCTGGCTGAGATGCAGGAGAGAGAACACAGTGCTGGGATTCAGACAGAAAACCTATTTCTTTCTCTACCACCTGGCATATTGGAGGACATTGGGCAAGTTCCTTGCCCGTATTTCCACCCTGCTAAATGAAAAGAGTGGTATTGATCTGCCTTATGAAGTGCATTAGTGTTTTAGCAGCAGATCACTGTAATTGTTCTGTTTAATAATTACAGAATTGGAATAATCCAAAGGAGGAGTAACTCTAGTCGGTGAAATCCATGCACAGGTGTGAGGGAAATCATTGCCACAATATTTTCTTTTTGAGATAGGTAGCCAATGTACTTTCTTTCCCTCTGATGATGAGGTCTGTTATCAGACTTCTTTCTTTTTTGTCTCTGCGTTGGTCTCTGTACAAGGGTGGGCTCTTGCTCTTGGACAAGGCATAGACAGAATCACCATCCTCACTAGTGGGAACAGCATACATACAGCAGCGGGGGGTAGCACATGGTTCCACATCCATGATGTCAAAATGTGTTTGCAAGACAGCACAGGCATCCCAATGGCCTTAGATTAGTCATACTGCTCGGTACGAAACCAATACAAAGAGTGCTGGGTTCAGTTCTAATTATCCACTCATAATTAATTCATAATTAACAGCAACAATCAACACTGTTGTCCCACTCATTTAATGTCTTCAATATTGAAGGCTCTGAATCAAATTTTTTTTTAATGTGTTTCTCTCAAAATACACTTGTGTGAAAGAGCTATAACTCAGGAACATACTCATCTTGTGGAATTGATTGTTTTGGGTAGTAAAGCTAGGCATTCATGACAGGAAATAAATAATATTGTAATTTGTTGTGAGGGTTTATTAATTTTTGTGGGTCTAACTCCTGGACAATAGTTATCACCGGGCAGTAAATTACTTAGATCAAGCTCCAAGCACCAAAATGCAGCAAAACTGAGAGCAACCATTCCAAGATGTTCCTTCTATTCTCTCTCCACAGGCACAGCCAGCTGGTGAGAGCTGGATGCGTTGCTCCTCCCACTTGATTATGCTAGATTTGCAAACCTTAGTATTTCTAGGCAGTCAGTGCTGCAGGAAGGCTTTGGGCATGTGCCATTGCCCTACAAAGTCCTCACATGTCTGGGAATTAAGTTTTATATCTTATCTGTAGCAAATAATATGTACAAGCCACAGGGTCAAAAGTGTTTCCTGGTGTTTAGATGGAAAATTATGTGTTTCAGTGTGTGTCCATTACCTCTTGTCCTGTTCCTGGGCAATACTGAAAATTGCCTGGCTCCTTCACCTGGACTTCCTATTTTAAGTCTGTATCTTTTTTGTACTGTGAAGCCCAGAGCTGGACACAATAGTCCAAATGTTTCCTCACCAGTGCTGAGCAGAGAGGAAGGATCATCTTCCTTGACCTGCCGACAGTGCTGACAGTGTTGTTCCTAATGCAGATTATTCTGTCGTACAGTCCTGGGAGAGATCCCTCCAGCTGGCAGTGACAAATAACTGTGTTTGAGTGCCATCGTGCTGGGCATGCTTGATTGAACTGCATGTGTTTGGAAAAGGCAACTATTCAATCTCTTACCTCAATCATTGAGGTAAAACTTCTCTCTGTCTATGAATTATCAGTTCCATGTGAAAGTGATAGCCAAAGATTTCTTAGAACTTAAAGATAAAATTCTCATTTTTCTTATTCTCACTTTTTTCCATCTCTTTATTCCATGTAGTTATTTTAAGGTTACATTTGTGTCTTAACATGTGTTATGGAAGAAGCAGACAAGCAATGAGAACTGTAAAGGGTTCTAAATCCAATTATTTTTCAGTGTAACAAGCATAAAAGATTTATAGAACTAGGAAAAAAAAATAATGCCCTGCATATATGTCTCAGCTTCCTCATCAGATTATAGCACCTTAGTGAGTCCTGCACAACTGGAATCCTCTTGTTTTGCATCTCAGAGCTTCTTCTCAAACTACAGTGTCTCTTTCTCTTTCTTTTCCCTGCCTCTCTTCTCTCTCCCTTCTCTTCTTCGTCTTCTGTAAGCGACTTCTTCTTTTGACCATATCTAGCCTACAGATCAATTCCATATGCTTCTTATGTTACTCTTGTTTGCTCTTTCTTTAGTTTCTAATGCCATAATTCTTTCTGTGGTCTTTCTGTTGTTCTAAGAACTAAAGAGCTCAAGGGAGTTTAAAAAAAAATTCCCTCGGAGTTAAGCCATCCTGTCTTTCTGCCTATGCTAGTGAATGGTGTCTCTTCTAAAGAAAGACTTGTAGATATAATTCTCTTGTCTCCTTAAAACAGACTATGAGAATCATTTGTACAGCTGTCTTCTCACCATGAACACCATATCCTGCAACACCAAGATTTACTGTCCGTCCCTGTAGAACTACTACTGTGACCTTTGTTTCATCTCTGGTGCCCTATAATGCATCAAAGAAAGGGTTTATGCAGAAACTAATAACTGATGATCAGATACATATAGCCAGGTTGTGATTTTAAAAATCAAAGAAATTATTATGGCTGGGCTTCACCTGTAGAGTGTGGAACAGGGGAAAAAAGGACAGATTTTATCTATGATAGATTAACATGTGGCCATGGATATCAGCAAAGTAATTTTCAACTTCTGTCAGTAAGCATTGCTTTTCTGTTTATGTTTAAGGAGAACAACAAATGAAGATAAAACACAAAGCAGCTTTACCAATCTGAGACGAAACCTTTAAATTTCTGTGAGGATTGCAGAATTTATAATAAATAAAATGTCAGGGTACATTTATTGCTAGGTAGTGTTACATTTGGGGTCAGAAGTGGATGAGGCATGTGGCTGAGAATTCAGTTGCTGAACCGGGCAACTGCAATAGCTGCTTGAAGGTCATCCTGTATCTTATAGAATTCTCTGTACAGCCAGGGAAGAAATGCTCTTCATCTTTTAAACCTGCTGCTGTAAACCAGACCTGACTGCCTAGGAGCTTCTCTGTTTGGTGTCATAGTTAGATCTCCAAGCGTTGGCCAGATAGTGACAGCTACTGAGAGCATCTTATAGGATCCAGACTATTTTAAATTAGCTGCTTTTTAGTCAGATTAAGTCTGTTACTACTTTTACAAAAGAACTATGGGGTATTATAAAACTCAACTGTGCTATCGTCTGTGTTGCCAACTGGAAAACACTTGATAGCATACATAACAAATCCTATGATATTTCCATCACTGTGCAAGATTATTTGAATAACTACTCCTCATCCCTTGAAGTGGTTTGAGGCATGTACCACTGTGATGTAGGAAGTTCTTTAACCAATGAGCTGGTTGTGTCCTTAGGCATTTGAATCTGAATGAACAGAGGGCAAAATCCTCTGTGTTGAGCCTGGACAATCCACACAAGTAAAGGGCCTCAGCTGTGGAGCACGACATATTCTGGTCTTGAGAACCTGGCTATGGCAAAGTCAAGAGAGGATATATTTGATTCAGAATTTAGTATCACTCAGCAGAAAGTGAGAAAGGGAAGTATTACTCATTAAGGTACCAAGAATGGATTGTGCATAATGCAACTTGGACAATTAGGTCCAAGGCAAAAGAGGAAGAGACCATAAAGAATAAGCCAGTCAACATGGAAGAAAGAATTGTAAATAAAGCCTAAGGCATGGTGAAGATGTAATCTAGAAGACAATACTGCTCCTTACAGCACTTAGCACAGATGAGCTTAGCAAGTCAGTATCTGTGAAGAAAGCCCTAATTGTCTTAATTTAAAAAAAAAAAAAAATCTTGATTTTAAGTCGTCAAAGAAGTACTTGAGGCGGTCTTGGCATTGCTGAACAGCTTTTGTAACCGCACATGAAGTGCACGGCCAAACATTCACAGTTTCTACACAACCTTACTCATGGTTGCCCAAGCAAATGTTCTCCAATTTGCTTTTAATGGAGGATGTCCTACTGTTCAGTGAAGCACTGCACAGCTTAATATAGACAAATATTCTTACTTTCCATTTTTGAGGTAAGTGAACCTATTAAATTGAAAAGTGCAACTACTGAAGACTGAAGTTTGTTTTCACTGTAGAGTTCGCAAAGGTACGTGGATTGTGCTGGCTATCAAGCATTGTCAGTTTTTATCCCCTGAATATGAATCCTTTTCCAAAATTAGCTATCACTGATGATTCAGGACAAAAAACTCGAGTAGTTTCAATGTAACTACTGTCACCTGGATGTCAACAGTGATACTGGTTTTCATTCTGTGCTAGAAATGTTAACTTATAACTGGATCAAGTAACCCTTCATGACAGTGGTTTGCTCTCCAAATAAATATCCAGTGTGCTGATATTTTTATTAGGTAGTGAGTACTTATTCAGAAATACTGATTGCTCATTACTTAGCCAAAGGGTCTATAACGGCTTCTGCTAGGGATTATGTAATTGTTGTAGTGCAAGGCAGCAGAGGACTCTCAAGGTTAGTCTTGGGATAGCCATAGTAACAACTATGTGTGTTTAACGAGATTTCTGAGTTGCTTATTGCCTGCTTTTCTATAAACCACAGTGTACCATAGCTAAGAAAGCAATGTGTCTTGGAATTTAATTACCTTCCTGTAGCCACAGCTTTGCTGTTTCTTACCAGAATTGGGCTCTTCTAGTTGAAGATAAAGCTTAGTGTCTGTGACTTCAGCTCATCTATGAACAGCAGCTAGCTATCATTGCATTTCCTTTTGCTTTGACTTCAGATACAAGCAGAATGCTCCTCACATTGACACAGATCATAGAGTCTCTGTCAGAACTGATAAGCTCAGCATCCAAACTCCTCCTGAGCCATAAGGAATGACATACAAGGCTCTTGGTCCTGTTGGCTGAGCTCTAAGAATAGCTGTACCAGTGTCCCTCTGCTGCAGACAGACTCTTATTAAAGACATGCTCAATCACAGGAAAGATGAGTCTTTCTGAAGGGTGGATGATAGCATTTCCCTTGACAGGTCTTATTCTCTAATCATATTTTTGATTTAATGATTGTTCTCTACCAAATTATGAAATGTAGTATTCTGAGTTTATCTTGTATTCTGACATGGACTTTAGAGAGGAATGAGTAGGAATGGGACTGTATGCTGATTTTCACTGGGGGAAAAAGGGAGAAAAAGTGTGTGCAGGCAACTTTGCCTGCCTTGCAGCTTTTCTACATTTAGATATAACCCTTCTGACAATTCTTGATTGGCCACAATAGGGAATGAGCTTATCTTTGAGGAAATACTAAAAAAAATCAGCTTGAGCCTCTGTCCCATCCCACCAACCAAAAAAACACCCCGAGAAAATGAAATTAAACTTTCTGTTGTTCAGTGTGCTAGTTTCCTCTTGACATGCATGATTCAACTGACATAACAAAGATCAGTTTATTAAAGGAATGAAGGAAATAATCAGGAAGGCAGTTTGAAAGAGTAACATGCAGTGTCAAATGATGTTTTTCCTGAAGTCTAGCTGTTTGCACTGTTCCTCTGCTTTTCTACTTGGATTGCTTGATAGGTCACCTCATGGCTTCCCACTCTCACTGCTAGTACTTCATTTTCAGTGTGGGATGGACAAGTGCCAAATGTAGATGGGTAAGTTGGCTTAGTTGAAGCTCCCAGTGATCTTTCAATCAGAGCTGCTTTTACCCTGCACTAGCTACTCACCATTTCCATTGTCCTTGCTCTGATACTACTTTAAGCCAGCCACCACAACTTTGCTAGCAGTTCTGCTTCTCAGTAAGAGTAAGGGAGCAGCACACAGAGCTATTGCTCAGATCTCTCATGGATGGGGGACAGATACTACCACCTCTCAGTTTAGAAGAGATTTAAGTAGATTCTCCCACCACCTCTTTCCTTCCTATTGCCCTACACACACCACACTGGCTTTGTGGCCAGAATCTGCAAGGTGTTTACACAGATTAGGGTGACCACTGACTCCAGGTATATCTAGGCATAATTCACTGCTCCAGGTACCTGTTTTTCCACCTATAAACTTGTCCCAGCTTTTTTTTCCTTCTCTTACCTTTTCTTTTGATCCTAGTCTTGTTCACAAAGGGTTGTGTGTAATGAAGCCCGAAGATAGAGAGAAGTTAGATCCTGTAGTTCTCCTGAACTTCTTAGAAGATCAGGGAATTACTATTTTGTCTTCAGTATCCCTGTTTTCCTAATCAATGGCTGGCATCACCATTGGACTTGCCTTCTCCTGAACTTGGCATGTCACAGACAATACAGCAGCTACAGAGTCACCAGAAGAACAAAGCACCTATGTGTTTGTCCCTCTTGCTCTCTGTATGCAGACTGTGTGGGTGTATCTGTCACATCCCTGTACATTAACAGCTTATCAGAATTCTTTGTGTGTTCAAACTGATAAAATTCTTTATGAAGCCGTTTGTAAACCAGTCTCTTATAAGAAATTAGTCTGAAAATATCTTATAAATCCTTCCTTTAGGATAATGCAACCTTATGATATCAGGCACACAGGACCACCCACAGAAACCAGATTTGCAATATAATTATTAAAAATTCCTGCAAAACATCCAAAGGCTAAAGGAATTTGCTTAGATCTGCAGTAGGAAAGGTAAACTAGCACAGCTCAGCAGAAAACCCACCATAATGCTGTTTATGCTTCAGTCCTTTCTAAAGACTTCAAAATATTGTTTGTATTTCTTTACTGACCATTAGAGAATAGCTAGGTAGTTATCAGAGCTCACTGTTATTCCAGAATTGGAATTAATAATGATTTATTAACACTGCAACATTGTCTCCTTCTGGCCACCAACAGTAACAGAGTCAATTCTTTGGCATGTCAGATACCACCAGATCCAGCCTAATTCCTCTGTATTTCAAGGACACATTAGGGGTGTATTCCCTTGAATTCACAAAGAAAACAAAGTATTCTCCAAGAAATATGCTCTCTTCCTTTGTATCTACACGGTGCTTTAATGGTGTAGCAGTGAAAAGGAGGTAAACGGTTTTTGTTGTTTCTGTTTTGGGGTTTTTGGCTATTCATTTAGACCATCTTTTCTTTCATCTTGAAATAGAGGACAGGAAAGAAACAAGATTTATTTTTATCCCACTTCTTCAAATATGATAATTGGTGTCTGTGACGAACTCCCTGGGGAGCCTCGAGTATGAGCGTCTGCTCCCCACAATCTTTTCACAGAGACAGCCGGAGAGCCTCCTTGGTTTCTGCTGTTTGCCGGAAGACACCTATACATCTCCAGACTCATGGGGTCTGGAACTAAGACTTCTGCTTGTTTCCTTCAAAAGAAAGCCTTCAAAATGGGCCCAAGGTACTATTCTTTAAATACTCTAGCAGAACTGCTGGAGAATTGGGGTTCCTGTGTACTACAACTCAGGTTATATTCTATACACTTGAGTGATAAATGTATTGTCATTACTTACTTGGCTTGAAAATACTCTTAACTCATTGTATTAAGGCAAATGCAAATCAAAACTTCTATTTGCAACTTGTAGAATAGATGAGGTAATTACAAACATTGGTGGCTCTCGTTTGAGACCTTCGAGATCACAAAATAGCAACCTCAGAACGATAAAAGGCAAGATAAAAGGGTGTTTAATGCTTATTGCTTTTTTCTTAGACACATTTGAGCAGTGATTTAAAAACAAATCTGCAATATTTCCATGGCTTTCTTCGTATCTTAGGCAAAATTTAAAAATCAAAATAAGAGAATATAGCTTTCTCGAGTGTTATTTTGACATAGCGTTTTTTCTCTGTTTCTTTCATTTAGTGGGACTGATAATGTTCAGAGCTGGAAGATCCACACCTTGCTCTCAGAGTGACAGGTCATATTTTATTTTTGAGTGGATGGGGAAACTGTACAATTGTTTTAGAGAGAACATAAATGTAGAGGTAGAATAAAAGGGCCAAATTCTGCATAGACTAACACCTGTTTGCCTTAGAGATTTAAATTAAGACCGAACTTCTTTCTTGTGCTAAATTCATCTCTCTTATGTGCAAGAAACTTTCACTTAAGCAGTTCTGAGTTATGCAGATCTAGCAAAACAAAATATGGCTTTTTGAGAAGAATTGCCAAGTTTTATTTAATTTGAAACCCCACTGACTTCATTTGTGCTACACAAGTAAATGGAGGCATTTTTAAACCCAGCACCTTGTTGGTGCATGCATTATGATTTGGAATACTTACACTGTCACTAGTTCTTCCAAAGGAAAGTGTTCTTAACCACTTCCCCGGAAAGTAATTCAATGGGTTAAGGCTATAAATGGCTCAGCTTTAAAATCCTCCCTGCTGCTGCATAGAATAAAGTCAGAAGAGGAAACTCTAAACCAGAAGTGATGGTGAACTGAGTTTTACTTGAAAAAACGTAAAGGATGAATTCACTTCCCTAGTTTAGAGAGTTCTCTGAACTAAAATATTTGAATGGTGCCACTTTTCAGACATCCTTTCAAAGTGAACTAAGTCAAATAATTGCAAATAAAAGCTGCAACAAAATGCAAAATTAGTGAGATTTTAAGAAATCTGATTGGTGCTCAGTATCTGTGAAGTCTAGTCTCTAATCATTTAACATTGGTCCTCTGCACTCTGGGCTTTTGCAGGAAAACTGGATTCCCACTTTTGACCATTAAAAGTTGCTGTCATCTTAAAAACTATAATGAAATTTGTGTTTAGGTGCTGAAAAAGCTAATGATCTCCTCTTTATAAAGGCTAATCGAACTTCCAGGTACTTGAGTAACCCAGGTGTTTGGGTAAAGTGCTGGTAACAAACATGCACATCTGCTGCTAGGCATACTCCTATGGAATTTGTTTAGCTTGATTAAAGAGTTTTTAACCATATTTCAACAGCTTTTGAGAGTCCAGAAAGGGAGGATGAGTTTCTAGGTGGACTAAATGAAGCTGGGTATTAGGCTGTGAAGATGTGCCCACCTCCTGGAAACAGACAATAAGATAGAATGTGTGTGAGAGAAAATTCTATTTTATTATTATTTTTATATATTTATTAACTATATTAAACTTACTCCCTAACTTCCATCTGTTATAGGAGCTATGAGCAAATGTTGAGTTCAGTACATACTTTTGGCAGCCAATGATCAGTGTCCCGTAACTGCTTTGGATAAATACAGTAGCTCTAGTAAGCCTTGCCTATTTGCATGTGCCTGGGACTTTTTCTAAAGCAGAAGCACAGTGAAGCAGAATTCTATAGGAGAATGCCCAATATCCTAGTCGGCAACCTCTTTGATCCAGGGCTCTGGACTACTGTGTGTATCGCATGAGACTGTAATTTGCTTCATAAACACGACTGTCTTACTGCCCAAATCAGCACTAGCAAGAAAGGAGGGAGTGGATGTGACTTTTATAGCCTTGATTGCAACATGCCTTCTGAAAAGGAATGATATATACACACAGTTAAATTGTGCTTTCACTTCTGCAAATTCTAAACTTTCCCCAAAGACTTAGTCATTGCTTGAGAGACCAGCCAGGCCACCGGGCAGCAAGCGAGTGGCAGGTAAGTTGGCAAGATCTCTAATGAAAAAAGGCAACATTCACAATGCCTGTGATAATGTGACTGTACCAAATAATCCAGTTCATTGTCTGAGATTCTTAAATTAGTCTGTAGAACTTGTACTGAAAGAGAATTTAGCCCTGAAAGCTCAATGGAAGAGAAGTTGCTTTGCTGTTGTTTTTTCTTTGCAGATAAGTTCTGAGGGGGAAAAAAAAAAAAAAAAAAAAAAAAAAAAGAAAGCTTCCTAGTTGAACAACATTGCTAAAATTATTTTCTATTTTGAGCATGTGTTTAAGCTAATCCTTTTGTTCCATTCAGAGCTCATCCTGTGATGCAGTGTTCCATTTTTTATTCTCAGGATTGTTGCCCATAGCTAATCTGTGCTCATATGTAAGCCTTTAGACTTTATACCCCTTTACGTGGACACCTCCGATTTCAACAACTGGACTGGACTTTGTGAGACTCTAAATGAAAGCAATGAACAAGGCTCTGATAGAAAGGCATCTCACAGAATATGCAGCTAACAGGAAAGCATTAACCATTCACAAAGAACATACAAGCTCATTTCTGTTCTCATTTATGCTATAGCATGATTAAAAGGTTTAAAAGTGGATATATGCAAAATCCCATGCTTTGCAAATATATGAACTCAGGAATTTTTAAAAACTCCATGAGAAATTTTTATAGTAATAATGTTCAGTAGGAATACTTGGAGAAGCAGAAATGACAGTTAAGTGCCTGAAAAGGATCTCTACATCACATCTGAGCACAATATTTCACAACTGACATCTATTTGTATGCATGTAATTAGATATCTGTACATGGAACTAAAAGAATAGGTACCTATATGATTGAGAAGTGATCCTTTACTTTCCCTCTTACAGGTTTTAGACTGCAGTTGCATCAAATCTATTGTAAATTACTCTGAATTACTATTTAACATTCACTGACACTACTCATTCATCTACTCTATCTGCTTTGGCTGATGCTATCAGCTACTATTGCTTTTATGCCTGTTGTAGATACTATAAAGATTTTTCACTCTCCAAAAAATAGCTGTATTTTGGATCTTTAAGAGGCAAAAAAGGGCTTTTACAACAGTTACTGACATCTGTTCCAGCATGTACATAATATCTAACCTCAGAGAATTTCTTCTCTTACCAGAGAAGACACTGGTTTAGAATTTCCTCCTTTACAAGTGAAGACACTGTTTAAAAATATAGATAAATTGCGTGAGAATGCATCGACTCACATTTTCCTGCCATAGAGTAGATGTTCTGCATGCTTTCATCTTTTTATAAGGCTTGATAAATTGAAGATTAATATAATTCCATTTTTTGCCCCAAGAAAGATTCCTTCCAGTTTTGAACAAAGCCAAATCAGAGTATTTAAAAAACAATAATATTCAGTGTGCATATTGAGAAACCTAGAAATTCATATAAGACAAAAGCAGTGCTTGGAGAACTCACAGAGTTGTTAAAACAGGATCATGAAGTATTTGAATTTAAAAACGTATGAAATGATTCCTCCTCCTAGTGCTTGTTGGTTTTTGTTTGTGTTTTTTGTTGTTCTTTGTTTTTTACCTTTTTTTTCTTTACCCAGAAAAAGTAGACACTTCCACTTGCATTCGTTTTTTTTTCTCCCTGGAAGAATCTGGAGGCAGAAAAAACATATTCTGCATCAGGATATTTATTTCCATGTCTTCTTCTCTCCTTCTTCTTCCTCAGCATGACACATGAACTTTTGATAATTTTCCACTATACTGCCCAAAATTGATAATTTTTTCATAATACTGAGCACATGCAATTTGCTCTTCTCAGGTATGTCTGTTTCAGTCATGTGCCCTTTAGAATACATTTTAAATAACCATTTTGAGACGTATAAATATCTTTTGTGGGGACAAGTACATAGCCTAAGCAAATCCCAAAGGCCAGTCCTATTGTTGCACAATCAATGGGAAGCCTCCAGACATCTCCAGTGGAAGGGAATGAAACATCACTTTAGCAAACTTCTAAGATTTAAATAGTTCAGATAACTCTCTTCCTTCAGCTGTGTCACTGCTGAGCCCATCTCTGGATACACCACGAAGCCTTGCAGGCCCACAAATGGCTGTTCTCTGGCCATGCTCAGGTTTTGTGTGAGATACTTCAGGAATATGTTACTAGGACACATAGAAAAATCTCCCAACAGCTGAACACTGAACACTAAGGAAAAAGAAAATTGTGGTTTTGCAGAAACTTAGTGTCTGAGGAAAAAACTGCATGCAATTCCTATTGATGTTCTTCCTCTGAAACCAACAGATTTTCTGTCATTTACTTCAAGTGGTGCAGGACCAAAAAGATGGGCTATGAGTTGGAGTTTGGTCCTTGTCCTGATCCACTGGTTTCTAAGAATTATATTATGACTGATGGGCAATTCCTCTCATAGGGGAACAGTGCAGCATTGCTCATTTGTGCTCTCACAGCACCCCTTTGTCTGTCTGTCCCTCTTTGCTCTCTCTCTTTCCAGCTGCGGTGTAGTCTCTCCATAGTGGGTGTTCACACTTTTCTTCCAAGGCTGGTCTTAACCAATACCTGTCCACAAGCCCACAGGTGCAGGGAGAACATGAGGATCTCAGTGGGATAACGCAAGAGCAATGTGATGCTGCCGTGGATGGGCGATGCACAGCAAGTGGAGCATGCTGACAGCCTCTCCAGGGTCTGCTCTTTCACAGTCGTGTGCCACAGCTTCACTAGTTCCTGCATACATGCATCTTCTCCTCTTTTTAATTTGTGACTGTTCTGAGCAACAGAACTGTGAAAAGCCTACTGATGGTATCTTCCAACAGAATGGATTAGCTTGTCTTCCAGATGTAAAAGCGGTCATATTTAATAGTTATTTTTTAATTTCAGACTCATCCTTTAGCTTAGAAAAAGATTACTGTGGTTTTTGACAACATCCAGTACAATCTGAACTGTTACTTAGAAGAATAAGGCGATATAAACATACAAATATGAAGAGGCAAATAGTTATGGTTTGTTGTGTCCTGCAGAAAACCTGACAGGTGAATGATCACAAGGGCAAAATGGGAGTGACTGAGCCTAGCAGCCCCTCTGTGAGTTCAGTGAGATGTGCTTAGGAAGAGGTTTCAAATATTTTTTTTCCTCTTAACTTGTTTAGGGTTGGGATTTTTTTGTCAGATGACGAAGATCTCAGCCACACACTCAGCTTTCTCTTGGTGCTGCTTATTTCAGGCTCTAGCATGGTAACGTCACTTCTCCATGGTTCCAGGAGAGCTGAAGTAAACACTCCCATGCAGTGCTCTGAGAGCCCACATACAGTGGCTCATGCTTGTTCTGCCAACAGAGCTGTTTCATCCCAGACACTATATTGTCTGCATAAATAAACTGTAATAGGAATTCATACACGAGCCATTCGTCAGAGATTTTATTTCTATTTTTGCAGCTTGCAGTAATTATTTCCTCATAGGGAAGCTGATTCCGCTTATATGGACTTTTCTTGAGATGGAGCATCTTTTCTGTACTTTTCTTATACATGTTATAAAGAAAGATTATTCATCTCTAAATTTATAGCATCTAGACATGTTCCCACTTACAGCACCCAGACAGACAGTTATTCATTTAGCTCTTCTGAACACACATTTTGAAAAAAAAAAGAACTAATATTTTCTTTTTGAAAATGACCTCTTTCTTTTTCGTCATACTTAGCAACAGCCTTCTAATCTTATGACATTACAAACCCCTGCTTTATGGCCAAATTCCAGGTGTCTTTAGGGACTTGTTTGTTCCCTTGTGTAAAGGCTACAACTGACATGTTTGTGACCAAAACATAATAAACTCCTACATAATAAAATATGCATTTAAGTAGTTAAATTAATGAGTAGAAACCTTATAACAGGAACATGTACAAATGCTTGTATCTTTTCACGTTGTAAAACTTATGTGATCAAACTTGTTTCTGGACTTTGCTTTCAAACCTCATGAAATTAATCAGTGCTGATAATTTCTTGAAGCTAAATTGTTCCTCATTGACAAGCTGATGCTGCAGAGCTTTCAGGCTTTTTGTCTGTGGGGAAGATGAAATTTCTGAGTTAAAGAGGAAATGTGCCAAGGTCTTGTTTTCTGAGCACTACGATTTTCTAGCTCATTATTCTGGTGGAAGGCATAAAAGATGGCTGGGAATACATACGGGTGTGAAAAGGCTCACGACAGTGGGAGGAAGTAAGTGAAGTGGGAGACTCTCATTGCATCAGGTCTGACTGGGTCTAAATCAGTCCTCTCATTTGTCTGCACGTTCAGCGTGTAATACTTGCACTCATGTTTGTGACTGTCATCATAGAAATAGCAATGGCCCTCAGCCTTACTGTTCACGGTTGCTACAGAGCCTCCTTTGGACTCCTGACATGAGGTCGGCACAGGGTTAATTTGAGATGGCCCCATGGTATGAAATGAGCCTTTCTGTCCCCCAGCTGACCTGGAGGTGGGCAGCATAAAGGCAGGAACAGTGACATCGCTGAGGACAGACACTGAGCTTCACACTGAGGAGGAGCAGCCAGTAGGCCAGGGTCAGAAGGGCAGATAAGGACAAGCCCACCAAGTGTCATAGACTGGTCTGCAGCAAAGGGTACATGGAACCCTCAGCCATGAAGAAAAGGCCAGGGGAGGTCAGTCAGGGCCTGTATAGCCCATAGGTGTGGCCAGGGCCGCAGCATCTGTGAGCAGTGCTCAGTCAGGGACATGAGCTCAAGTCCTTGACTGTGAAGGAGGAGCTTGTGAGGTGGAAGAAGCAAACCAGGTTTTGGTTTGTGATCTCACATACTGTTGACTGAAGTTTATTTTTTGGGTCGTTTGACCTCAAGCCCTTGATAAGCCAATGGGTCAGTGAGGGGAAACCAAAGCTTTGTAAAACCAGACACCTTCCCCTTGTTCAGGCCCACCAGGTCACTGGTGCATGTCAGCATGCCTTTTGGTCAGCAAATCCTTCTCTCCCAGGGGGGCTGGTGCTACCTTCACAGGCTAGCTCAGTCATCCATGGCTTTGTCAGACCCCTGGCTCCCATAACCGCCTTGCTTCCCATAACCGTCTTGGCTTTCATCTTCTTCCTGCAATGACCAGTCTACTAAAACACATTTGGAAATGGAAAGTAGAGAAGCAAAAGAAGAAAAAAAAAAATAAAGGGGAAATATAAAGAAGGGAAGAGAAGAAATAATCAGGGAAACTAGGATCTCAGTTTCCTTTTGCTAGACACTAACAAAAAGCTTTTGAAGTGTTAGACCACATCTTTTCAGATTTGCCTGGGATCCCTCTGCTGAAGCTGCTGATCACCTGCTTTTAGCTGTCAGGTTGACTCTTAAGCTGAATGCATGCTCTGCCAAATCCATCGTCAGGGCAAAATACTTCACCTGCTGTAGATAAATCTCATGATTTTTTAAGCCTGTCTTCTGATTTTTGGAGCCTGACTCATGGTTTCTGTGGAAAACTTAGGCTTGGCAAATGCTGAAAGCAGTGGGAGTATTTGCAGCTTGAAGGCACTGTTCAGCGAGAGGAAGGGTGGAGGAATCTGCCCCTCAGCAATTAGTAGACTCGCTTTCTACGAAAGGACGTGTCATTTGGTAGGTTATTTTAGCATGCTGTACAGATGCAGATTATTTTTTAGAATTTTTAATTGGTGATACCATAGCAACTTTATACAATGAAAAACAGTCCAGGCCAGATTGCGCCTGACAACCACCCGCCTGTTTGGGGGTGGCAGAAAGCTGTACCAACCCAGGAGGACTTTGAGAGGCTCTTGATTCTCTGAGTCTTGGTGTAGAAGCCTGTCAGATAAGTGAAATGGGATCCTAACCCCACAGCTAGAGGGACTGATTCATTGCCTTGTCTCTGTACAAGCTTTTCCACATCATTTGAGTTTGAATAAGATGTTGCTGCTAAACCCCTGAGATGCCAGAAAGTGACTTAAATTCCAAGGTTCTGATAGTATTTTAACCTCTGTGATTCAGAGGTAGGGGAGAGTCTGAAGAAGTAGTGCAGGGCAGAAATACCTATAACAGATAGTTTTGTTCCTAGGCCTGCTGATGCTGCAGCACTGAATAGTTTCTTTCAGTGATCAGTGAGAACTAAACTTTTCCTCTGTACATTCGTCTTAAACATTTCCTACCTTTTGGTGATAAAAATCTAGATGGGATATGCTCAGTGCTGGCCCTGCTTCCCTTGGTATCAGTCTAACAGCAAGGGGCAGGGAAGAGTGTCACTTTGCTATCTTGATGTATTCTCTCCTTGGTGGTAGGACTGTTTTTCACACCTGAACATCCCCTCAGGTGCAAGTAGATCTCAAAAAAGAGATAGAGGCCATGTTCAACTCTGTGTTGTATTGTGCTCTTGTGCATGAAGTCTTCTCCTTTCCGTCATGTTTAAGACGTGTATGTATGTCTGCATATGGCTCTGAGGCATTTTAAAGTCAATGATGGAAATAGAAATGGACTGTACCTGACCAGTTGAGTAGGCTATGGATCAGCATGAAGAGGCTAAATGTGTGATGCGGACAGTACAGATGTAAGTGTGAGGCATTTTATGAAAGGGAAGGATCTTGAATAAAATGTGGAGAATGGATGAATCATGAAAGCATTATGGTTCCCAGCCCACTGAGGGAAGCTGGAGAGCAGACAACAGCTTTAACTGAGAAATCAACTACACAGTAGTGGGATAAAAGAGGCTTGGTGAGGCAGGTGGGCTTTCAGAGGAAAGTAAGACGTGATGTTCAAGGCCCAGTTGGATGGGACTATGAGCAACCTGGTCTAGTGGAAGGTGTCCATGCCTGTGTCAGGGAGGGTGCAGTAGACGGCCTTTAAAGGTCCCTTCCAGCTCAAAACAATCTATGATTCTTTGATCCTTACACTGGGATAGGTAGTTAGGATAGAGGAAGATCAAAGCAGTGCTGTGTATATATCATTTATTACAGACCCATATTAAAGCAAAAACAACTTCTTGGTGGATATAAAGTCTTTACCTGGAGACAAAATTCAACACATGATTAAACTGCACCAAATGTGTGGAGAATGGCGACTACTGGGAAGGAATAATGACAGAGACAGATATTTTACAAATTGTGCAGAAGCTTGAATGTAAAGAACATAAACTGATCTAGGTAGTGAAGACATGAGGGAAGTCTCCTGTAAAAGACTTAAAAACTTGACAAATGCAGATTTTCCCCTTTCTGTATGGGAGAAAAATGAGAGGCACGGAAAGAAAGACACTTACTTACCTTGACAACATCAGACTTCCTTCTGCAAGGCCTCCAGCAGCCCCTCTGTTGTACATAAATAGGTGTGTGGGAAAGGGGTTTGAAGGAAGAGCAAGTCCAACATTCGGGAGCTGTCTGCTTCATTGCAAATGTAAATTCATAGAAGAACTAACATGGAATATCACTGTGCTAAATACTCATGCTCATATGTTTTCCCACCCTTGTGGATAGCCCTATGTCCTTAGTCATTCCCTAGAAATATGCACAAATTGTCTTGAAAAATACAGCAGTGGAGGAATGTTGCTGAGTATCCCTTTATTCAAACTACTTGCCATCAGATTTTCAATAAAAGAAAGCAATCTGACTGTGGGAAATTAAGCATTTTTGAGGCCATAAACAGAATTTACCACAAGCTAATGCTATCACAGTAGAAAACTCCCTGAAAATGTCCACAAGAGTTTCTCAATAACAATTCCTCAATGAACATTTTCTTTGAAGATGAAAGAATATGTTGTGTCTGTATGTATATGTTATTATCCATCTATAAGAATTTAGCATTAAATAACAATTTAAAGAAATCTACCAAAGATTAATTTAGAATATTTATACTAGTTTATGCTGCCTATGAAGATGAAGTTCTACATTTTGAATCATGGAAGTGTTTCTTTTTTAATTAGGGAGATACTAAATACTGAACCTTATTTTGCCAATGTGATCAATGAATACACTACTGCTGGAATGTCTCAAATTACAAGATCGGTGATGACCACCTATTTTTTCAGAACACATTCATAATAAGGAACTAAGTTTTTATCTCAAAATTATTTTTTAATGAAATACTAAATATGAAATAAGAACAATGAAGCCAAAGCTTATGTATTTACTTCTTCATAATGCTGTGCTTCCGAAATCCCTTCTCTGCTTTACTGAACTGTAGGTAACTGTTCCCCTTCCCAAGTTATCTTACTTTGGTTGAAATCTTTTTATCAGTTTATGGTAACAGATTATGATAACAGAATGTTACCATTTTTTGAAGAACGGTATCGCTTCATCTTTCATAAATACTAATTAAACAACTCAGGCTTACGTCAGTGCCAAGATTCATGTCAGCAGTTAGTGCAACTTGTTATTGTAAGACTAGTTCTGACACATTCCTCCCAGCACAGCAAGTAGTGGGATCCTGTGCAGCACTGGGAAGAAGTCATCTCTCTAGAGACTGCCTGTAGGTATCCAATAGGAAAGAAGACTGCTTTCTTTAACAAGATGAAAAACTCTCTGCTGACATACTCCCTAACTGAATCATCTCTCACTGTAAGTCTCACCACGCAGAGCGTTATCACTCATTACCCAGTCTTCTCCCTTTACGACACCGTTAGGCCACTGGTGTTATAACCTCTACACGCTGCACCCGAGACGTGGCTGTGGGACTGGCTTCAGGAGCCTTCTCCAGTCTGGTCTGGGATCATTCACAGCTGCAATAATTGGCAGCGATTCCTTGGCTACAAGAACATCGAATGAGGCTTGCTCCTTTGAGCAATTACTTGCTGTGAAAGAGATGTAAGGGAGAGAAATGACCTTATTCTGTCCAGCTGGCACGTACACTGCTGATTCAGGAGCATTCACTAGGCTCTGCTTAAAGGGGTGCTGGTAGTAGTGTGAGTGTCTAAATGTTACCCTTTGAGTTAGCAGAGATAGCATGACTTCAGTGCTTAGTAGCAACCTAAGTAGAAAAGATGAGCTGAAAAGCTAAAGATGTGCTTTAAACTAAGCTCACACAGATCGTGCAAACACAATGAGGATTTGGGAAGTAATGCCCATCTCATGCACCTTGCAAATTTCAGTGCACAGTCTCTGTCCAATACAAAAAATGCTATGCCATCATGCAAACACTGGAATTTTAAGAGCTCTGTAAACTGTGGCATCTCCTCAGTAGAGCTCATCCTCAAAAGAATTGCTTTAATTGTTCAGATTCACAGGGGTTCTGTTACAATGCCTTTTGGGTATCATTTCATTTCACTCCAAATGCTTGTGAAGCTGTAGAGTATGGTGACAGGGAGATAGGGGTAGACAATGCTTCAACGCAATACAGAGACTTCTTGCACAGCAGTGCGCTTGGGCTCATAGAATACTGGTTAGTATTCTGTCTTGTTTCACAACATATTAAGACCCAGATTTTTCAGAATGGTGTAAGCATTTCTGTGTCCAGCTGGCATATGCAGTTGCCATGAGCGCGTGCATAACTGTGGTAAAATGTAAACGTAAGGGACAGAGTATATATCTATTGGCCTATGTGCCTAAAGTCAATCAGTGAGTAGTGCACTCACCCAAAATTGGATTTTAATCACATTGCAGTTCTGAAAACCAGTCTAGCCTGAAAACTTGGATCCTCACATGCACTGTGGCATAAGCTAGCATTACTGGGTATGCTACATGTTATTCTCTCTTTTTCTCTTTCTAAGTTTAATTTTTCCTAATCAGGCTGCCATTTATTTTCAAAAAGGCACTGCATATCCACAATCAGAAAGTTATTAAATAGGTAAGCCTTCTTTATCCTCCTGTTTGCTGCACTGACTTGAACTGAGTACATGAAACTTTGCTCTCAGTTTGGGTATCTAATGACGAGTTTGGACCTCAGCACTAATCTGAAGAATTATGATCCAAAGTGATCTGACGGATCCAGGAGCTGTGTCAGATTATACCATACCAGAAGATGCATTTGCATCCTGTAATCTGTAATCAAGTGCTACTTGGAATCAAGTGTATCATTCAGATACTGTCTTCGGCAATGTGTCTAAACACATACTGGAAAACTAGCAGTTAAGATCAAATGACAAGATATGTGTTTTTCAGGTGGTGTGGATGTGGTGCTGTTCTGAGCATGCTAGTGCATGGAAAAGTGGCATTGTATGTGAAAGACAGCAGAACAATTTTTAATTTATCTCTTCATCATATACTGAACTTCAAGAAGGAAACCGAAGCATCTTTACAGAAAGCGAAGCTGTGAAGTGTGATGGTACTTTTTGTCTTTGTCACATGTGCTGCAGAAGTGACAGATTAGTCCAAGAAGTGTCTTATTTGAAGAACCTAAGCCTGCACAACTGCTGAGGCTGAGCAAGACTTGGCCTCATAGATAGATGCATGAGAGATTTGAGTTCTCTAAACATCCCATACTGCAGGATGATTCTTAGCAACAGCTCATGAAGTGAGCAGCAATACAGTGGTCCTGGCTGGGTGCATCAGTTACCATCTTTGTTATTATCCATCTGAAATGGAGGAGTGATGTGATATTCTTTGCTGATGTTAAATCTGCAAGTGTGGGACAAAGTTATACCACAAACAAGTCCTGATTTTTTTTTCTTTTTCTGAAAATGTTGAATTCCTGCCTTAAAGAGAACTTTCCATTAGTAAATAGAGCAGAAATTAAGTTCTTTATGAACCTCAAGGGAACCACAGCTATTTAAATTAATTTTAGGAAAGGTTTCAAGTATTATCACAATGGAGAACTGGACATTTCTTTTTCTTAAGGTAGAGAGAAATCATTTTAGTCTATTTTAAGCTGATACTAAGACTCCAGTCAAGAACTCATATTCACGTTGGCACATGTGGTGCTGCAGCTGGAGACAAAGGCAATTTGGGGCATATTTTTAAACTCTTTAGGAATTACTCAGTGATTCAATTTGTTTGTTGCTTTGATTTATTTACTCTGAGGTCTGCATATTATAGCTTAGACAGCATGTCTTTACATGTGGAATAATATCCCAAGGATATGGGAGGAAGGGTGCTAAAAAAGGCTCCTATATAAAAGGAAAATGGAATAAAAAAGAGAAATTAGTCTCATTAACGTATAGAAAAGAGGTGGGAAAATTAATGATGACTCGGAAATTGCTGAGATGAAGTTTGAAGTTTCTTCCTTCAGGCATTTTTGAGTTGTGAACGTATAAACATTTTGTGTAGAACATATGGAAGAAACAAAGTTTTATCTCTGCTTGAGTTTAGAGGAAGGGGAAGGGAAGGTTTGGAAAGGTTTGGGTAGGGGAAGAGAGGGGAGGGGAA